>NW_006399928.1:4777047-4778013 GCF_000299155.1 Elephantulus edwardii | reverse complement strand
GGTGGACGAAGGCCTGGTGAAGGCCATCGGCGTCTCCAACTTCAACCACCTGCAGATCGAGAGGATCTTAAACAAGCCTGGCTTAAAGTACAAGCTGGCAGTTAACCAGATCGAGTGTCACCCGTACCTCACCCAGGAGAAGCTGACCCAGTACTGCCAATCCAAGGGCATTGTGGTGACCGCCTACAGCCCGCTGGGCTTCCCCGACCGGCCCTGGGCCAAGCCTGAGGACCCCTCCCTGCTGGAGGACCGCAGGATCAAAGCAATTGCGACCAAGCACAACAAGACCGTGGCCCAGGTTCTCATCCGGTTCCCCATGCAGAGGAACATGGTTGTGATACCCAAGTCTGTGACCCCCAAGCGCATCATTGAGAACTTCCAGGTCTTTGACCTGAGCAGCTCGGAGGTGAACACCTTGCTCAGTTACAACAGGAACTGGAGGGTCTGTGCCTTGGTGAGCTGTGCCAACCACAAGGATTACCCCTTCAACATCGAGTTCTGAAGCCTCGGAGCCCCAGCGACGGCTGCTCTCTTCCAAACAGTGTGGCGTGGCCTTGTGGGGCCCTCGGTGGGGCCCACTGCCCGAGGCGGGCTCTGAAGAGTAGTGTAAATTCGAAGTCCCCCCATCTCCCTGCCCATTCTGTTCCGCTGGGAACACACCCTTCTAACCCAGGAGAGAAGCAGATCTGTAGTCAGCATGGTGCCACTAACAGCGGTGCGACCGTTTGGAGCTTGGACCCCTCAGCCTGCGTCCCCTCACGTCAAATAAAAAGGGCTGTTGTGAGCGCCCGAAAAAACCAAGGACTGTAAACTTCATTGAAGAAAAGCTTGGAAAAACTTTAGTAGTCCTAATCCCAACATAGAGTCTTCTAAGTATCCTGAAAAATTTACAACCAGGAGAAGATAAAATAGATGAATGGGACCTTCTAAGAATCAAATCCCTATGCACATCCAGAAACTTCTCTA
>NW_006399928.1:4769540-4776063 GCF_000299155.1 Elephantulus edwardii | reverse complement strand
AAAATTTTACAACATGAAAAAAAAGCACAATGAAAAACAAGAAAGGTCTTGAGTCCAATGGTACCTATTTTTTTAACATAATCCAGACAGATTTCTTCTGTTATCATTTATAACAATTTTGATAATAAACAAGGATAGAGAAAAAAAATCCTACACTCCAAGGAGAAACTAGGTTTCACCCTCTCCAAGACAGACCTATTTATGTTCTTGGCGGTCCGTGGTATGTTCAAGACTCCTCCAGCACCACAACTCAATTCATCCTTAGTCATTGTCCGTCTCTCTGATGCATTGTAAGTAGTTGCAAAGACCTTGGCCTGGATCAGGTGCACCTTAATCTCTAGACCGACATTGTTGCTTCTCATTACTCTGGAGAGGTCTCTGACAGCAGATTTACCTAATGCAATTTGTCTTTTGATTTCCTGACTGCTGGTGCCAAGAGTTTTGATTGTGGAGCTGAGCAAGCTGTAACTTAACAACTTCAATCTCTTCTCCATCCATCATGGCAGTTCCCATTGGCCTAGTGGTAAGAATTTTTGTTTTCTTGATGTTGAGCTGAAGTTAATATTGAAGACTACAGTCCTTGACCTTCTGCAGCAGCACTTCAGGTCCTCCTCAGTTTCAGCAAGGAAGGTTGTGTTATCTGCATAATGTAGGTAGTTGAGTCTTTCTCCAATACTGATGCTACATTCCTTATAAAGCCCAGCCTCCCGAATGGAATGATGGAATGTTGTTGTTGTTATGTGTCCAAACTGCATGCCCTTGGATCAACAGCACAGCATCTTATCCACTAGACACCCAGAGCTCAAATAAGTTAGCTCAACTAGTTGTTGTTGTTGTTATGTGCCGTCGAGTCGTTTGTGACTCATAGCGACCCTATGCAACAACAGCCCTAAACCCTGCTCTATCCTGCGCCAACCGCACTGTGTCAGAACACACCCATCCTGATTACCCCAGTCACCGAATCAATCCATCTCATAGAGGGTCTTCCCCTCCTGTGCCGTCCCTCCACCCTCCCAAGCATGATGTCCCTCTCCAAGGACCCATCCCTCCTGGCAACATGTCCAAAGTATGTCAGACGAAGCCTCAGAATCCTTGCCTCCAAGGAGTAGCTTGGTTTAATCCTCTCCAAGATGAATCTGTTTGTTTTCCTGGCAGTCCATGGTACATTCAGTACTCTTCTCCAGCACCACAGCTCAAAGGCATCAACTCTCCTTCTGTCCTCCCTAGTCATTGTCCAACTCTCTGATGCATAACAAGCGATTGCAAAGACCATGGCCTGTATCAGGCGCACCTTAGTCTCCAGAGAGACACCGTTGCTCCTGAGTACTTTAGAGAGGGAATGATGGAATACTACATCATAATGGAATACTAGACAGCTCTAAAGAAAACGAACTTATAATACCTCACAAAACATAGGTGACCCTGGAAGACATTATACTGTGTGAAATATCTCAGTCACGATGGGACAAATACTGCTTAACACCACTGTTATAACAGGACTGACATGAAGGGTGTGGAGAGGATAGGAAAAGAGTGGACAGATAATGAACACGACATTGGAACAGATAAGGGAAAGAACTGTTTAAAAGGAATGCATGGTTAGGCATCAGGTATATGACAACAATCCGGAATAAGGTGCATTGCAAGTGGACTAGGGAAGAAGTGGCAGGGAAGATATTGTGCACTAATGAATGATTTTTTTTAAGAGAACTGAGTGAAGGAAATGTGCACCAATGAATGAAAATCCAACTTTTCTGTAAACTTTTGTTAAAATCACAATAAAAATATTACAAAAAAATGCTGAAAACTTCCTTGCTTTTACACTTTTCCTTGTAAATTCTATTTATGGTGTAAATACACTATTGTTGTGTACGACTGAATCAGAATTGACCCACAGCTGACCCTCCAGCTAGTTTTCAGGAGTTAATCACACGGGAGGAGACTGCCCATCCTCCTATGGAGCAGCTGGTGGACTTGAACCACGTGCCTTCAGGATTGCAGTGCAGCTTCTTGCCACTAGGTAACCAGTGCTCCCTTTAAAAAATGTATCCAAAGGTTGGGGAGAGTGGAAGCAAAAGGCTGAGGATGGGTGGGGGAGGGGAGTGATAATTATAGAGTTGCACAATTTGATGGGTGGAGGGAGATGGAAAAGTTTTGGTGTGAAAAACCGTATATACCAACTTTGTGAGTAAACCAGTATAATTTTTTTAAAAAAAAATATATGTTATTCTGTATATTTTATTTATGGTGTAAATACACTATTGTTATTGTTTACCATCGCGTTGGAACTGACCCAGAGTTGACTCCTTACTCTTACACTTTGAAAGTCTTACACTTTATTCACTTAAACTTACTATTTCCTGTTATTTTTAGTCATTTACTCTTTCTGGAAAATAAGTATAGACTTTTTACTTTAAGACCAAACTACTTTTTCTTCTAAAACTCTTACTATCGTTTTACTTCACAGAATTATACACTTTTTCATGTCAGTTGTAGTCAGTTTTGACAAAGACTGACATTTCTTATTACTTATAGATGCACCAAGTTTGCACTTTGGCTTCAGGCAATATAAATTTCACTCAATTACTTACACAATGGTTAGAAGTTTTACCAATATTCCTGGTTCCTGAGACTTCTGGAGATTTACGGATCATTTCTTTTTTTGTAGGTGGGTAATTAGAGCATCTACATAATCTGATAACAGGTTTATCTTCAGTAGTTAATATAATGGTATTAGCATAATGAAACAGTATAAAATAGTCAAAATTTTTATTAGCCATTCAAAAAAAAGGTGACCCCACAGTGTGAAAATTATTAAACATTATTACTAATACTGCATGTAACAAGATCCTGCTGAAGATACTAAAAAAATGATTGGAACAAGTACACCAACAGAGAACGACCAGAAATAGAAGCTGAGTTTAGAAGAGGCCATGGCACTGGAGACATTATCACCAATGTCAGATGGATCTTGGCAGAAAGAAAAGAGTACCAGAGGAATGTCTATCTGTGTTTCATTGACTCTGCAAAGGCATTTAACTGTGTGGATCACAACAAACTATGGCTAAACTTGAGGAGAATGGAAATCCCAAATCATTTGATTGTGCTCATGTGAAACCTATACTCGGACCAGGAAGCAGCTCTCAGAACAGAGCAAGGAAACAGTGTTTGGTTCAAAATCAGGATGGGGGTGCGTCAGAAATGTGTCCTGTCTCCATACCTTTTCCATCTATATGTGGAACAGATCACTCAGGAAGCTGGGCTTTATGAGGAGGAATGTGACATCAGGATTGGAGGAAGACTCATCGACTTGAGATATGAAGATGACAACCTTGCTTGTCAAAACTGTGGAGAAACTGACGCGCTTGCTGCGAAGGTCAAAGCCTGTAGTCTTCAATATGGACTGAAACTCAACATCAAGAAGACAAAGATTCTGGACCAATGATACATGGAAAAGAGACTAAGGTTGTTAACAATTTTAGCTTGCTCATCTCCAACAACCAACATGCTTGGCACCAGCAGTCGGGAAATCAAAGTAGGCTTGCATTGGAGGAGTCTGCATCTGGAGAGGTCAGGAACCTCTCCAAAGTGCTAAAAAGTAATGATGTCAGTCTAGGTACTAAGATACACCTTATCCATAGCAATCACTTGCTATGCATCACAGAGCTGGACAATGACTAAGGATGACAGAAGAATTAATGCCTTTGAGTTATGCTAGAGAAGAGTATCAAACATACCATGGACCACCAAGAGAACAGATCTGTATTGGAGAGAGTAAAATCAGATTGCTCCTTGTGGGCAAGGACTTTGAAGCTCCGTCTCACTTACTTTGGGCATGTGGCCAGGAGGAACCAGTCCTTGGAGAAAGACATCATGCTCAGAAGGGTGGAGGGACAGCCCAGGAGAGGAAGACCCCGCATGAGATGGATTGACACAGTAATTGGGGTAATGGGGTAGGTTGCTGGAGTCAGTGAGACTGTCTCAGGATAGGGCAGGGTTCAGAGCTATTGTACATAGGGTTGTATAAGTTACAGGCAACACAAGGGCCCATAACAACATGCCAAATGGTGAATCTGCAGATGTTTCTGGTACAGTCCTAAGAATAGTTATTGCTTTCTTTTCTAGATAAGGGTACACTGGTTTTGAGTTACAGAGCTATTTCTTTTTTGATACTTTTTACTATTTACTACTGCTGCTACTGTTTTATGCTTTGGCACAGAAGTATCCCTTTGGAATTATTTGTTCTTTAAGTTTCTTGAGAATCTCTTTTTCTCCCCCCACCCCTTTTTAAAAATACTGGTACTTAGTGTAGCAAGCAAGCTTTGTCTTTACTGAGTCAGCTGCTCAATACTGGAGTTCTGTGAATAAGGCAGATCCTCCCACCAAGGAATGTTACTAACAACACACATCACTTAGACTGGTTAACAAAAGGCGTTAATAACCCTTTAGATCTTGCCAGACTAAGCCAACTTGTAGCGTTCAGGAGCTTATATAGGTGACCACTCAATGTAGCAGAGTTAGATCTAAACAGTTAATAATGCCCACTCTCCCCACCTTGAAATAGTAAGATGGGGGGGTGTGTGTTTGTTTTTCAGTGGAAAAATAAAGTAAGATTACATCACCACTCAGAGCAACACTACCTGTGAGAGAACTTTTTGAGGAAAAACCTGGGGACTAGAGTTCTAGGGGAGGGACTTGAGCTCCTAGCCTGCACTCTCTTCCAAAGTACCCAGGCTTGTCACACTGAAAGCATTTCCCTTTTATGGTATCCTTTTTTCGGTGTCCTCTTAAGTGCACTAATGGTGTGAGCCAGATGAGGTGTTTTACGGCCCTCTGTTCCTACATCCTGATAGGCTTTAATATACTGACTTAAAAGTCTCCAGGACTCCAAACAGGAGCCAAAACACTTTTACAACCAGCATTAGAATTTTCAAAGACCCAAGTGCTAAGAAACATTTCTGTGGTTTCCTAAAGCCTACTAATAAATGTAGCATAGGATTCACTGGATCCTTGAAGATATTTAGTAGAGGACTCCACAGGTAAACTATCTTCTTGGGACAGTTGGCATATCTTAGGGAATTGGCAGGTTACTTTTAGCTGCTCTATTTTGCTTTGCCTGTTCCTGACAATATTCTTGATAATTAACACTCGAGGTAAAAAATGGACTCCTGCTTAGACGTGTTTTCACGAAATGTTTAATGTCATATAGGAGAAGTAGATACTGGCTAAAAGTATCTACTTCCAGGAAACCTAATGTAAAGGGGCTTTGAGGTCCATTATTTAGAACACTATTTTTTATTTCCTTAAGTAACTTAAACTCCAAAGCCATGCTCATGGATAAGAACTCCGGGATTATTTGTATCTGGCCTAACATTAATCCATAGGCATTTACTCCAAGGGATTCTTGTGCTGCTGCAGCCTGTTAAAAAGCCTTTTGCAAAAAGGTTTCGTGGCAGGGAGGTGGAGGTATAGACCAAACAAAATTGTCTTCATCCATCAAGGATTTACACAGTAATGGCAGGGCAGGAGGAGGAGGTACCTTTTTTGTTCCAGACTTAGGGCAGATAGAGAGAAGAATGGTGAGCACCAGTGCCCAAGTACAGAAAACATAAATCTAGTTTTTCACCTTTTTTGTGAGGCTTCTTGAAGCTTTCCCTGGTGCAGTCCCAACTGCCCACATCTAACATTCTCCTTCAGGAAGTGGGAATTGTATTGCACTACTTCCTCTATTTTGAAAGCAGGAGTGGCATCCACTTCCTAAACAACATGCCTCTGGAAACTGAACTTTGATAAATTATAGTTATAGAAAGGCTTTAGGTCTTTTGTTCATAGGGTCGCTATGAGTCCTATTCCACTCAAAGGCAACCAACAAACGAAACAACAATCAACTTCCACTAAAAGTCTTTAATGCCTGGGAACTAACTCGAGTCCCTCCCTGTTTCAATAAGTCCCTTAAGAGCTGCACATACAGCTTTTCTTTCTTTTTTCTATATAAATGATATTGTTTTATTACATGCATTGAAATTAGTGAACATTTCCACATTCTGTTGGATCCGCATTTTTGGAGAATAGGAACAAATATGGATCTCTTCTAGTCAGTTGGCCAGGTTTCCATCTTCCAGGTTTCTTGGCATAGCCTGGTGAGCACATCCAGGACTGCACTTGTTTGTTGAAGCATGTCAGCTGGTATTTCATCTACTGCCAGAGTTAATTTTTGCCGCCAACTTCAGTGCAGCTTGAACTTCTCCCTTCACTATCTTTGACTCTTCAGCACATGCTACTTCCTGAAATGGTTCCGGGTCAGCCAATTCCTTATGCTACAGTAGCTCAGCATATTCACCTCGTCTTCTTTTGATGCTTCCTGATTTGTTCAAGATTTTTTTCCTATATACTCATTCAGTTGTTCTTTTTTTTTTTAATTATTAAATTTCATTAGTTTTAGTGAACATTTACAGAGATTTTGGGTTTTCATTCATTCATTGTTGCACTGTTTTCTCTACCCTCCTCCCGAGTTTGTTCTTCT
>NW_006399928.1:4768332-4769440 GCF_000299155.1 Elephantulus edwardii | reverse complement strand
CCCCCCCCCCATACAGCTTTTCTACTTCTGAAAACTCCTGTACCATTTTGAATCGGAGGCATATAAAACAGTCTTTATACTGAAGTGTCGACACACATCAACAGCTATCGTTCATTCTGCTGCTGGCCCTTTCGCAATTCCACGATGGAGAATTTCCACTTCTTGTTCCCTATTCTGGTGCCACTTGCACGACCTAGTTCACACAACCACGGTCAGAAGGAAGTGTAGCTTATAAGAAAACATAGGCATATTTTGTGGAATTAAGGAGATAGCAGGATCCATGGTTTCAAGGACCAAGAGCCCTGAAATGAGAAAGATCTCTATCTTTATTAGAGCTTATCTTCCCAGACTCTTCCATGAGAAACATCTTAAGGAGTTGTTCTCAGCAAAACCAACTGTTCTGCCTAGGGATATTTTTCCATAAACAAGATGTTTCATCAAGGTCATATAAGAACATTACTGAGATCAACAAGTTATATCTGGTTACTTTGTTCCAGATCAGTTTGCTGGTATGTCACATAGGCCATGAATTACAAGCAGTTTGCTGCCTCCTCATGTCTTTGTCCAGACTTGTTTGCCAAGTAGTGTCCAAGAGGTGAATAATGTGGAATTTTTAATTTATTTTTTACTAAATTTTATTAATTTTAATGAACATTTACAGAGATTTTGGGTTTCCATTCATTCATTGCTGCACTATTTTCTCTATCCTCCCCCCAGTTCGTTCCTTTTTTTTCCCTCCTTGAAAGTCTGTTTTAATTGTCCCATTGCCACAGTGCTTGTCAAAGCCAGTTCTACTTAATCTCCTTTGTCAGTGTGTCTTTTGCCATTCCCTATCACTCCTCTCTGTCAGTGTGTCTTTTGCCATTCCCTATCACTCCTCTCTGTCAGTGTGTCTTTTGCCATTCCCTATCACTCCTCTCTGAGAGACTTCACCCTGATTCATAAGGAAAAGGGGATGGTGTATTCTCTTAGCTACTTCCTGCTGAAAAGGGACGCTGTAGGTTTCAGGGTGATGATCTTCTCTCACTACTCTAAAGGGCCCCTTTGGCAATAGGAAACATGTAGACTATTGTGGAGATTGATTTTGGAATTTAGATGCACTGTTATC
>NW_006399928.1:4766558-4767117 GCF_000299155.1 Elephantulus edwardii | reverse complement strand
TTCAGTAAAAATTTAGAGGCTTTGGATTTCCATTCATTCATTGTTGCACTTTTCTTCCCTCCTTTCACCTTTTTGAGGAAACACCAGACTGCTTTCCCAAGTGGTTGTACCATTTTACAATCCCACCATGAGAGTTACAATCTATCTGCATCCTCACCAATATTTATAACTTGCTTGCTATCCTGTTAAACTTTGCTTGTTGTTGTTTTGATTTGCATCTCTCTGATTGCTGGTGAATTTAAACATTTCCTCATGTGTTTGTTGGCCATCTGAATATCCTTCTCGGTGAAGAGTCTTCCCAGGTCTTTTGCCCATTTTTTTTTAAATTGAGGTGTACCTTTCTCTTTTGTTAATTCATATTTATTACTAATTTCAGTATAAATTTACAGAGACTTTGGATTTCCATTCATTCATTGTTGAACTTTTCTACCCTCCCAACCCTCCCCCCTAGTATACTACCCTCTTGGAAAAGTAAAAGAAAAATTATTTCATTGTTTTAGAAACCCTCCTCCAGGTCCACTCCACCATGTAGCCTTTGCTCTAGACTCCTGTCATGACA
>NW_006399928.1:4758049-4765486 GCF_000299155.1 Elephantulus edwardii | reverse complement strand
TTGTATTATTTTTACGTGTACCATCAAATCAGATCTGACTGGTACAGGAGGAGATTGCCCCCTCCTTCTCCAGCAGAGCATCTGGTGGATTTGAACTGCGTACCTCTGGGATTGTAGTGCAGCGCCTTGCCACTAGGCCACCAGAGCTCCCTCCCAGCACTATTTGTTAAAAAAGCACTCAGTTCCCCATTTAATGGGTTTCCTCTCCTTGATGAATTGACTCTAGGTCAATGGGTTGATTTAAGGGTTCTTGATTCTATTCCTTGGTCTAAATGCCTGTCCTTTTACCAATACTACGCTGTTTTGAAAAGGTGAAAAATCATCCGAGACGCTGTGCTATACGAAGAGGAATGTGGCATCAGGATTGGAAGAATCATCAACAACCTGCGTTATGCAGATGACACAGCCCTGCTTGCTGAAACAGGAGGACCTGAGGTGCTTGCTGCAGAAGATCAAGGACTACAGCCTCGTATATGAATTGAAGCTAAACATCAAGAAAACAAAGATTCTCACCACTGGGCCAATTGGGAGCATCAGCATGGATGGTGAAGAGATTTAGGTAGTTAACAGTTTTAATTTACTTGGCTCCACAGTCAACACTCTTGGTAACAGCAGCCAGGAAATCAGGATACGAATTGCATTGGGTAATCAGCTGTGAGGGACCTCTCAAGAGTACTGAAGAGCAATGATGTCAGGCTGGAGACTAAGGTGCTCCTGATCTGGGCTATAGTCTTCGCAATTATGTGCTATGCATCAGAGAGTTGGGCAGTGAATAGGGTTGATAGAAAGAGGATTGATGCCTTTGAGTTGTGGTGCTGGAGAAGACTGTTGAATATACCATGGACTGCTAGGAGAACAAACAGGTTTGTCCTGGAGAGGGTGAATCCAGAGTGTTCTCTGGAGTCAAGGATTCTGAAGCTTCGTCTGACATATTTTGGGCATGTTGCAAGGAGGGACTGTTGAAGAGGGACATCATGTTTGGCAGAGTGGAGGGGCAGCGAAGGAGAGGAAGACCTTTGGTGAGATGGATCGATTCTGTGACTGGAGCAGTGGCAATAAGTGCGTTTGAGATGGCTAGGTTGGCACAGGATAGAACAGCATTTAGAGCTCTTGTACATAGGGTCGCTATGAGTCGCAAGCGACTCGATGGCACATAACAACAACAACAACAACGCTGTTTTGATTACAACTGTGTAGTAGTAGTGTGTAGTATGGGTGTCTGAAGTTTATAATTCAAAATTGTCTTTTAGCTCTCTCTGCTCCTTGTTGATCCAGATTGCCCTCTCTTCTCGTGCAGCCTCAGCCGCATCCCTGAAAGACAATGGTGAATGTTGGAGAAAATGGATTTGGCCGCATTGGGCGCCTGGTCACTAGGGCTGCTTTTAGCTCTCACAAAGTGAACGTTGTTGCCATCAGTGATCCCTTCATTGACCTCAACTACATGGTCTATATGTTCCAATATTATTCCACCCATGGAAAGTTCAACAGCACTGTCAAGGCTGAGAATTGGAAGCTGGTCATCAATGGGAAAGCCATCACTATTTTCCAGGAGCGAGATCCTGCCAACATCAAGTGGGGTGATTCTGGTGCTGAGTATGTTGTGGAGTCCACTGGTGCCTTCACAACCCTGCAGAAGGCTGGGGCACACTTGAAGGGTGGTGCCAAACAGGTAAACATCTCTGTTCATTCTGCCAATGCCCCCATGTTTGTGAAAAGTATGACAAGTCTCTTAAGATTGTCAGCAATGCCTCCTGCACCACCAACTGCTTGGCTCCCCTGCCAAGGTCATCCATGACAACTTTGGCATTGTAGAGGGACTCATGACCACAGTCCATGCCATCACTGCCACCCAAAAGACTGTGGATGGACCCTCTGGAAAGCTGTGGCGTGGTGGCTGTGGAGCTGCCCAGAACATCATTCCTGCATCTCCTGGCGCTGCCAAGGCCGTGACCAAGATCATCCCTGAACTGAAAGGGAATCTTAATGGCATGGCTTTTCGTGTCCCCACCTCCAATGTGTCAGTTGTGGACCTCACCTGCCATCTGGAGAAAGCTTCCAAATATGATGACATCAAGAAAGTAGTAAAGCAGGTATCAGAAGGGCCCCTTGGGGGAAGGGTTGGGACAGGAGAAAAATGTAACAATGAATGAATTGAAATTAAAAGTCTCTAAATTTTCATTGACATTAATAATAAATTAAAAAAAAAAAGAAGAGCCCTTCAAGGGCATCCTGGGATACACTGAAAACCAAGTTGTCTCCTGTTTCTTTAATAGTGACACTCACTCTTCCACCTCTGATGTTGGGGCTGGCATTGCTCTGAAAGACCACTTTGTCAAACTCATTTCCTGGTATGACAATGAATTTGGCTACAGCAACCGGGTGGTCAACCTGATGGTTCACATGGCCTCCAAAGAATAAGAGCCCCTTGGACCACCAGCCCCAGCAATAGCACTAGGGGAGAGAGAGAGAGAGAGAGAGAGAGAGAGAGAGAGAGAGAGAGAGCCTCAGCTGCTGGGGAGTCCTTGCCCCAACTTGATCCTCTGCCACATTGAGAACATCACATCCTTGACACAAGTTTCCATCAAATCCCCCTGAGAAAGGGGAGGGGCTCAGAGAGCCCATCTTGTCATGTACCATCAGTAAATTACACTGTACTCAGCAAGAAAAAAAAAGTCTTTTATACTCAAAATATTAAATATTTGTTTTATGCTAAAGTAATTATTGTATGAAGGAGAGAGGATTAGGATGAGGTATAAGCCCCACCCTATGAGAGACTTATCATGAGACCTCAGTTTCAGGTGCTTTTCTTCTTTTGGAACATAGCTTCCAGCTGCTCACCAGTCTCTACACCACCAGCCTGCATCACCCACAGTCACCAAATATCTGTGCCACAAGAGACAGACTCCTGGCCCATAGCTCACCAGTTTCTCCAAAACCAGCCTGCATACCTACAGTCATCTGAGTCATTCCTCTGATGGGTCTGAGTCTCTAGGAGACATTCTAGAGACATTCTAGCTGTTCATACTAGAAATTATGGATGCATATAGCTGATTAAGCATTTGGAAGTACACTGACCTGAGACTTCTCACAAATAGTCTGCTATCCGAGACACTGGGCTGTATGAGGAGGAATGTGGCATCAGGGTTGGTGGAAGAGTCATCAACAACCTGTGTTATGCATATGACACAACCCTGCTCGCTGAAACTGAGGAGGACCTGAAGCGCTTGCTGCAGAAGGTTAAGGACTGCAACCTTCAATATGGATTGAAGCTCAACATCAAGAAAACAAAGATTTTCACCACTGGGCCAATTGACAGCATCAGGATGGATGGTGAGGAGATTGAGGTTGTTCACAGTTTTAGTTTACTTGGTTCCACAGTCAACACTCTTGGTAACAGCAGCCAGGAAATCAAGAGATTAATTGCATTGGGAAAGTCGGCTGTGAGGGACCTCTCAAGAGTACTGAAGAGCAACGACGTCAGGCTGGAGACTAAGGTCTGCCTGATCCAGGCTATAGTGTCACAATTATGTGCTATGCATTGGAGAGTTGGACAGTGACTAGGGATGATAGAAAGAAAATGGATGCCTTTGAACTGTGGTGCTGGAGAAGAGTGTTGAATATACCATGGACTTCTAGGAGAACAAACAGATTTGTCCTAGAGAGGGTGAAGCTGGAATGCTCCTTGGAGTCAAGGATTCTGAAGCTTCGTCTAACATACTTTGGGCATGTTGCAAGGAGGGACTGGTCCTTGGAGAGGGACATCATGCTTGGGAGAGTGGAGGGACGGTGCAGGAGAGGAAGACCCTTGATGAGATGGACCAACTCTGTGAGTGGAGTGGTAGGAATGAGTGTGTTTGAGACGGCGAGGCTGGCACAGGATAGAACGGTGTTTAGGTCTCTTGTACATAGGGTTACTATGAGTCACAAGTGACTTGATGGCACATAACAACAAACAACAACATTAATCTTAGCAAGATGAATTGTAAAAACGATTGGTGTCAGGATGGTGAGATTTGCTACAAAGGTCCAGACTCTTTGTAACATGTGTCTTTGGAGTAAAAGGGGTAAACAAAATAATAAGAAACATTCAGGCTCTGGGTGGATTAAAGAATGCTTACAGGAAAAATGCAGCCATTATGTTGCAATTAGTTACCAAAGGCAAAATTTACTTATGGGATATGAAGGCAGTGGACTGAATTTCTGAGAAGCTGGTTAATTGGATACAGGCCAAAATACAGGAAGATAACAAAAGAGAAAATTTAGAATTCCTTGGGTTTGCTATCAGTAGTGGCAAGCAGGTCTGTCCTGGAGAGGGTGAAACCAGATTGCTCCTTGGAGGCAAAGATTAAGCTCCATCTTACATACTTTGGGAATCTAGCCAGGAAGGACCAGTCCCTGAAGAAGGACATAATGCCTGGAAGGGTAGAGGGACAGTGCAGGAGAGAAGACCTAGGATGAGGTGGATTGCCACAGTAATTGGGGCAATGCAACCGTGTGTTGGAGACAGACTGGCTCAGGATAAAACAGAGATTAGAGCTATTATAGGTAGGGTCGCTATTCAGGCAATGTGATAGCACAACACAACAACAACAGTGGCAGCATATGCAAAGGAAAAGAATGTAGGAATTGGGATGGCAGATATAACAACGCAACGTGATAGCACAACACAACAACAACAGTGGCAGCATATGCAAAGGAAAAGAATGTAGGAATTGGGATGGCAGATATAACAACGCAACGTGATAGCACAACACAACAACAACAGTGGCAGCATATGCAAAGGAAAAGAATGTAGGAATTGGGATGGCAGATATAACAACAGAACAAAGCTCTACCAGGACAGAGTTATGCCCTTTAATCTCAGGCTCTACAGGGAAAGGAAAAAAACCATGTAGAAGAAAAAAAAAAAAGTAGTCCAGGAGGCAGATTAGCAGGATCAATTAGCAGGATCAAGTAACTCCTGTAACCAGGGGATATGCCACAGAAGAAATACTTAAGTTTGTAGTTCATTATCGACAGCTTTCTGAAGAATCATTGCTAAAATGGATTGTAAGAATGACAAATTTAGGGGATAGCATCTGTGTTTCTGTGTGCTGAAGAATAGAGGAATATGTATGGGTTAATGCTTGTTGTTAAGTGCCATCAAGTCATACTGACCCTATGAACAACAGATATAAAACCTGCCCTATTCTGTGCCATCCTCAAAGTTGCTGACACACTAGAGCCCATTGCAACAGTCACTATGTCAATCTACCTGGTTGAGGGTCTTCCTCTCTTTCTCTGATCCTCTGCCTTTCTAAACATTGTTTCCCTCTCCAAGCAATAGCTCCTCCTTGCAACTCAAAATATGTGAGGTGAAGCTTTATCATCTTTGCCTCCAAAGAGCACTCTGGCTGCACTTTCTCTAAGATCTATTTGTTCTTTTGGCAGTCCATGGGAAGTTTAGTATTCTTCTCCAACACCACAGCTCAAAGGCATCAATTCTTCTGTTATCTTTATTCATTGTCCAGCTCTCAGATGTATAACCAGTGATTAGAAAGACCATGGCCTGAATCAAATGCACCTTAGTCCTCAAACTGACATCATTACTACTCAATAATTTGGAGAGGTCTCGAACTGCAGACTTTCCCAGTGCAATATGTCTCTTGATTTCTTGAATGCTGGTATTGATTGTGGATACAAGCAAGATCAAGTTTTTGTCAGTTTCAATCTTTTCTCCATCTATCATGATGTTGCCTATAGGTCGAGTGGTAAGAATATATATTTTTTTCTTGACCTTGAGATGCAAGCTGTATTCTTTGATCTTCTTCAACAAATGCTTCAAATCTTCATAATTTTCCGCAAGAGAAGTTGTACCATCTTCATAATGCAGATTATTGACGAGGTTCCCACCAATCATGATGCCACATTCTCCTTCACTGAGCCCAGCTTCTCAAATATTTGCACAGTATATAGATTGAGTAGTCATGGAGGAAGAATACAACCCTGATAGACTCCCTTCTTAATTTTAAACCCTGTAGTGTTCCCTTAAACTGAAGGAACTGAAGTTCAAATTCTGAACTTGAAATTCAAGCCTCAAGTTGCAACGCTTAAGGACACTATGGGCAGAATATTGAACAATCCAGGAAGCATCAAAAGAAAATGGAAGGAATACACAGAGTCACTACACCAAAAGAATTTGACACAGAATTTAATAAAACAATATATGCTCAAAAGGCAATAGTGATGAAAGAGGAATTTCAGGCTGCTTTAAAGGAATTGGCAAAACACAAATTCCCCAGGAATTAATGGGATATCAATTGACATATTTCAATACACTGATTCAGCCCTGGACATGATCACCAGGTTGTGCCAAGAAATCTGGAGGACAACTCCCTGGCCAACTAACTGGAAGAGGTCCATATTTATTCCCATTCAAAAAAAAAAAAAGGTGACTTGTTAGGGTGTGGAAATTATCGGACAATATTATTAATAACACATGCAAGCAAGATCCTGCTGAAGATTATAAAAAAATTAATGGAACAGTACATCAACGGAGAATTCCAGATGTGTATGTGTAAACTGGGTTTAGAAGAGGCTGTAACACTAGGGACATTACAGCCAATATCTGATGGATCTTAGCTGAAAGCAGAGAACTCTAGAGAAAAGTATATCTGTGTTTCATTGACTATGCAAAGGCATTTGACTGTGTGGATCAAAATAAACTGTGGCTAGCCTTGAGAAGAATGGGAATACCTGAACACTTGACTGTGCTCATGTAATACCTATACTTGGACCAGGAGGCAGTCATTAGAAAGGAAACACTGCATGGCTCAAAATCAGAACAGGTGTATGCCAGCGATGCATCCTATCTTTATACCTTTTCAATGTATATGTGGAACAGATCATCTAGGAGGCTGAACTGGATAAGGAGAATTGTAGTATCGGGACTGGAAAAGACTAATCAACAACCTGCATTATGCAGATGACAGAACCTTGTCTGTTAAAACTGAGGAGGAACTGAGGCATTTGCTGAAGATCAAGGTATGCAGTCTTCAATATGGATTGAAGCTCAGCACGAAGAAAACAAACATTCTTACCAATTGGTAGCATCATGATAGATGGAGAATAGATTGAGATTGTTAACAATTTCAGCTTGCTTGGTTCCACGATCAACACTCTTATGCACCAGCAGCCAGGAATTCAAAACACAAATTGCTATGCACACCCATGTTTATTGCAGCTTTTTTCACAATAGCAAGAAGTTGGAAACAACCTAAGTGCCCATCAACAAGCGCATGGCTAGAGAAGCTGTGGTATATTCGCACAATGGAATACTATGCTGCATTAAAAAACAAGGAAATCATGCAATATTACTCAAAATGGTTGACTCTGGAGAACATTATGCTGAGTGAAATGTCCCAGTCACAAAGGGACAAATATTGCATGGTGCCACTG
>NW_006399928.1:4749527-4757098 GCF_000299155.1 Elephantulus edwardii | reverse complement strand
AACACACACACACACACACACACAAAACCACCAAAAAACCCCCACGAATTGCACTGAGGAAAACTGCTGTCAGGGAAATTTCCAGAGTAATGAAGAGCAATGTTGTCAGTTTTGAAACTAAGACGTGCCTATTCCAAGACATGGCCTTCACAATTACTTGCTATGCATCAGAGAACTGGACTAAGGATGATAGAATAATTGATGCCTTTGAATTGTGAGACTGGAGAAGAGTATTAAACTGGACTGCTAAGAGAACAAACAGGTATGTCCTGGCAAAGGTAAAACTGAGCTGCTCCTTGGAGGCAAGGAGTTTGAAGCTGTGTCTTATATATTTGGCATCTTACCAGAAGGGAACAGTTCTTGGAGAAGGACATTGTATTTGTAAGGCTGGAGCGGCAGCGCAGGAGAGGAAGTCTCCAGATGAGATGGACTGACAAAGTAACTGGGCAATGGGGATAAGTGTGTTTGAAGATAGTGAAATTGGCTCAGAATAGGGCAGGGCTCACTATGAGACAAAGGCGGCTTGACAGCACATAACAACAACAACAACGTTCCCTTGCTCTGCACATCAGCCTCTTGGTCTAGATACAGGTTTTGCATGAACAGATTTAAGTGCTCTGGGATTCCTATTCTTAATGTCTTAATTGCTTATTATGATCTACACAGTTAAATGCCTTCGCATAGTCAATAAAGCATAGACATTCTTGGTATTCAGCCAGGATCCGTCTGACACCAGCAATGATATTCCTGGTGCTATGGCAACTTCTAAATCCTGCTTGAACTTCTGCTAGTTTCCTATCTATGTCCTGCTTTAGCCATTTTTGAGTGATGTGCAGCAGTATTTTGTTTGCATGTGGTATTAATGATATTGTTACATAGTTTCCACTTTCTGTTGGATCACCTTTCTTGGGAATTCAAACAAATAAGGACCTCTTCCAATCCTTGGCCAGACAGCTGTCCTCCAATTTTCCTGGCATAAACTGGTTAGTGCAGCCAGGGTTGCATCTGTTAATTGAAACAAGTTAATTGGTATACCATTGATTTCTAGGGCCTTATTCCCCCCGCCCCCCAATGTCTTCAATGCAACTTCAACTTCCTCCTTTACCATTGGCTCCTGCTCATGTTGTACTTACTGAATTTTTTCAGTGCCCATCAGTTCTTTTTGATAGAGTGACTCTGTGTATTTCCTCCATCTTCTTTTGATATTTCCTGGGTCATTCAACATATTGTTCATAGCATTTTTTAGTATTGTAATTCAAGGCTTAAATTTGTTTTTCAGTTCTCTCAGCTTGAAAAATGCAGAGCAAGTTCATCTCTTTTTATTCTCCAATTCCAGCTCTCTGCATATTCCATTATAATACTTTGCTTTGTTTTCTTAAGCTGCCCTTTGAAATCTTCTGCTCAGATTTTTTACTTCATTTTATTTCTAGCCTCATTTCTGTCACCAAGCCCATATTTTCTAACTAGTGTTCCTTCTTCATTGTTTCCAACTTTTGCATTCCAGTTACCAATTATCATTAATACAGGCTAATTGCATGTTCTGTCAATTTTGGACTGCAAGATTTGATTAAAATGTTCAACTTTTTCCTCTTTGGCTCTAGATGTAGGAGTGTGTATTTGAAAAACAGTTGTATTATCAGGTCTTCCTTTTATGCATATAAATAATATCCTATCACACACCCATGTTTATTGCAGCTTTGTTCGCAATAGCAAAGAGCTGGAAACAATCCAAGTGCCCATCAACAAATGAATGGATAGTTCTAGAAGCTCTAGGATAGTCACACACTATGCAGCATTGAAAACCAAGGAACTCATGAAATATTATGCAAGATGGATGATCATGGAGGACATTTGCTGAGTGAAATATCTCAGTCACAAAAGAACATATATTGCACAGGGCCACTGTTGTAAAACGGGACTGACATTGGGTTTGAGGTAAGGCAGAAAAGGTGTAGAGGAATGATGTTTATTATTTGTTTATTATTGCACTGAAACAGATGAGGGAGCAAACTTTTTAAATGGGACATATGAATGGATATTCTTGTCATTACAGAAGTCCAGGGTGAAGGCTGCATAGTGGAGTGGACTTGGGGGGAGGGACTGCATAATAATGAAAGAGTTTTTCTTTTTCTTTTCAAAGAGAAGAGTGAATTGGGGAGAGGGGGTGAGTAGTGAGAAAAGTACAAGAATGAATGATTGGAAACCCTAAGTCTCTGTAAACTTTCATTAAAATTAATAAGAAAAAATAATATCCTATCACTCAAAACATTGTACATCAGGACAGAACTTGAAATTGACTTTTTAATTATAAATGCAACACCATTCGTCTTTTGTTTTTCATTTCCAGCATAGTATACCATGTGAGTATCTGATTCAAAGTGGCAAAAGCTAGTCCATCTCATCTCACTTATGCCTAGAATGTCAATGTGCATGATTTCCATTTAATTTTTCACAATTTCTAATTTCCCAACATTAAAGCTTCATACATTACATGTTCTAATTATTAAAGGGTGTTTGCTATTGTTATTCCTCATGTCAACTAATTCCAATCTGGGCTCTACCACTAACATTATAATAACTATCTGCATTCATCTTCTGTTCATAGGGTTTTCAAAGATGTGTTATTTAAGAATAACCTTGCTTCCTAGTCTGTATCAATCTGGGAGCTCTACTAAAACCTGTCCACCATGGGTAACCCTTATGGCATTTGAAACACCAGTGGCATAGTTTTCAGTATCACAGCAACCCATACGTTTTCTCAATACAGCAAACTGACAGACAAGTGCTATACCAATTAAAACAATGTTCACCCCAAATACAACAAACTGACAATTTAATTTGTATCTTTAATAGAAAAATCAATGTTCATAAGACGTTCTTGGGCTATTTAGTCTTTTGGATTTAACTAACAATCAGTTGTGTGCTGGTAGCCTCTTTTTTTTTTTTAAAAAAAAAGAAAGTTATTTTAATTGTGATTTTAATGAACATTTACAGAAAAGTTAGATTTTCATTAATTCATTGTTGTACATTTTACCCCCTTACCCTCCCTTCCCCCTCCTCCAGTTCACTTTAAAAAAAAAGATTGTTCATTGTTGCAGAATTACCTCCCCCCACCCCACCCCCCAAGTTCTCTTTGCAATGATGTAGCTCTTATTCTGGGCTGCTGTTGTACATATAATGCCTAATTAAAAATTCCTAGCTATCAGAGAAAGGCAAATCAAAACAACTATGAGATATCATCTGACTCCAGTAGCAATACCAAAGTTCAACAGAGCAGCAAATAATAAATGCTAGTAAGGTTGTGGAGAGACTGGAACCATTATTCACCACTGGTGGGAGTATAAAATGGTACAACCAGTAAGGAAGGCGGTATGGAACTCTCTCAAAAAGTTGGAAATAGAAATACCATATGACACAGCAATTCCACTACTGGGAATGTACTCTAAATACACCAGAACCACCATCCAAACAAATATATGCACAGCCATGTTTATTGCTGCATTATATACAATAGCAAAGAGATGGAAGCAACCCAAGTGCCCATCAACAAATGATTGAATAGAAAAACTATGGTATATTCATAAAATGGAATACTACACAGCACTGAAAAACAATGAATTTTAAAACATTACACAACAAAGGGGACCCTGGAGCATATCATGCTGAGTGAACTATATCAGTTATGAAACGACAAATACTGCATAGCACCACTGTTGTAAAACAGGTCTGATATGGGAGATTGGGAGGAGAATAAGAATGGATAGATAATGACCATTGCATTGGAACAGATGAAAGAAAGGACTGTCTAAAATGAATATATGATTAGGCTGGTAGCCTCTTGTTTAAACCAATCAGGACTCAGTGGGTGGACCTTTCTGATTAAAAGTTTGTTGGGGCCTGAGAATCCTCCTGTTTGAAGCAGTTGGGATCTGGATGGTAGGTCTTTATTTGATTAACAGTCAGTTGTGGGCTGGTAGGGTTTTTTTTTAAATTTACTTAACAGTCAGTTGTGGGCTGGGAGCCTCTTGTTTAAATACCAATTAGGACCCTGACCCTGTGGGTAGGCCTTTGTGATTAAAAGTTGGTTGGCTGGGTCAATGCTAGACCCACAATTAGCTATACAACAGAGATTAATGACATTGGATGATACAGTCACATGATAGATTATCCCAGAGGGGATGATTAACTTGATAGAGTGGATTAGATGTATGATTTGGCTTGCTTATCCCTCCAATGGAAAGTGCCCCTCTCTTCATCTAAGTAACAAGTGGAATACTCTAGAGAAGTAGTTGATGTTCTACATGTGCAAGTGATGCTGCAGTGGCTTCATGGCACAGAGGATATTCATCCAATTAATATGCACCTTACAGAGGCCATGGCTGACATGGTAATTTCTGTGGCTTCTCAAACATGTCAATCTCAGGTAGTTTTGCTACTGGAGAACAAGACAACAGTTGAAGAAGCTGTGTCAGCTCTATAGAAAACTCTTTCCCTTATGGGGAAGCTGTGTCAGCTCTATGGATAAAACTATTCTCCTTATGGGGAAGCTCTGCCAGCTCTATTGGGGGGAAAAAACCAACCAAAAACCAAAACAACTTCCCCTAATGGGGAAGAAAGACATTCATAGGCAAGCAGGAGGAGACTATTGCAAAAGGATCTACCCTATCAGAGTGGATATTTTCAGATGGTTACTCAAGAAAAGGATGAATATAACAGACATTGATAGAGTTGAGACAGAAGAAGTTGGGTGGACCAATGAAGGCTCCTTCTGTCCTCCCAGCATCAAAACCTAAATAATTCTGTTCTATTCATCCCATTCATGAGGTAACTGATAATGAGGGAATCCATTCAGAATCACTTAAGGCAGAAGCTCAGCAAGTTGATCAAGACTGATGGGAAGGCCAGGGTCTTCTGGTACAACCCCCAACAGTGGACTTGAGGCCATATGCACATGTGTGGGTAAAATGGTCTGGGGATGGAGAAGAAACATTCTTGGAGCTTTTGGACACACGAGCCCAGTGTCCTATAATTCCCAAGGCTAATGGTAAAATCTTGAAGGGACTTAAAAGTTTTATTAGGAGGATATGGAAATGCAGCAATTAATGGCACTAGAGTAAAAGTCTGGATGAGAACTGGAAAATGTAAACAGATGTTATATGAAGTAGTTGTATCTCCTTTACCTGAATCTATTATTGGTATGGATATTATGTCTAATTGGGGAACTCTCCTTCTACCAGATATTGCAAAGCTGAGGCCTTACAAGTCTGCCCTGAGGCCAATGTTGATACGATATGCTAAATGGAAACCATTAGAATTGCCTTAGCCCACTCAGGTTGTTAATTCGAAGAACTATAGGATTCTTGTTGGAAAAAATGAGGTAACTGCCTTGATTAAAGACATGCTAAAGGCTGGGGTATTGGTGCTGACAAATTCAGTTTAACAGCCCTGTAATGCCTGCTAAGAAGAAATTAGAAATTAACTGGCTCATAGTAATTAACTGTAGACTATTGAGGCCTAAATAACGTGGTGTCACCGTTAGCTTCAGCAGTCCCAGACTGGTGTAGAAAATACTGCAGAGCAAAGGAGACTAGTACTCAGTGACAGATCTTGAAAATGCTTTTTTCTCCACTCCGTTCTCCGAAGAGAGCCAGCAACAGTTTGCTTTTACATGGGAAGGAACCCAATTGACATTTATGGTTTTACCTCAATTACATTGATGATATCCTGTTAATATCAAACACTGAAGAACAGGATAGGGGCAATTTGAAAACAGTGGTTGCCCACATGACCAAGTAAGGCTGGTTGATAAACCCAGCAAAGATCCAGTGCCCTGCCCAAACAGTAAAATTCTTGGGAATAACCTTTACAGGAGTCACCGTGACATTCTACAGGCAACTAAGAACAAGCTTCTGTCACTACTTACTACTAAGACTAAACAGGAGGTTCAACATTTGATTAGTTTATTTGGACTTTGAAGGATTCATATCCCACATTTTGGAATATTGTTAGCTCCCATCCATAAAGTTACTTAGAAAAAAAATCTGTTTGAATGGGGTCCTGAGCAACAGCAGGCTATGGCTGAAATACATAAAGCAGTCTCACTCTTCTTGATTCTGGGCCCTTATGATCAACATTCAGGCATGACTCTCAAGATGTATGCCACCGGGGCTTATCCAGATTTGAGCTTATGGCAAGATTTGACAAGGCTGCCCTGCAGTGGCCACTGGGATTCTGGACTAGGAACTTTCCTGACGCTGCTACAAGATCTTTCAAATGCACATCATATGAAAGCAATTACTTGCCTGATATTGGGCATGATAGAGACTGTTTCCATGACAGAAGGACATAAGATTATTATGGGACCTGACAGGTGCTGCCCCAAACAGTTCTGTGATAAAATGGAAGTGATTCATCCAGAAACAGCCTATAGGAAGAATGTAGGGTGGCACCCCCTGTATCCAAAAACAAGTAGCCTCTTTTCCCATTGGTCCTACCCTGGAACCTCAGGAGATGCTGCCAGAGCTCACTGCCATATAAACAGTGCCCTATGAACAACTTCTTGATGATCAGCAAAGAGCTGCCTGGTTTGCATATGGCACTTCTTGGGTACGTGGACAACATATGATATGGAAACTGCGCATCAAGATCAGTAGATGGCAAGACCCTGATTGAGGAAGGCAAGAACAAGTCTGAGCTGAAAAGCAAGCTGCCTTTCTAGCAGTAACAGAGGAATTGGGCAATGGTGAGAGTTCATGTTTGGATTTATACTGATTCATGGGCCGGGCCTAATGGCTTAGCCACATAGTCAGGTAAATGAGCCATGGAAAACTGGACTATTAAAGGGACTCCAGTGCGGGGCATGGACCTATGGAAAGCACTCTGGGAATTTAGGGGGCATATTAGAATTGGACATGTCAATGCCCCTCAAAAGAACCCTTTTCCAGAACCAGAGGGTGACTGCAATAAACAGATGGCCATGCTGATGCACTCCCTTGAGGTGGCCAACTGAGTCCATGAAATGAGTGGACACAGGGGCATGGCAAACTTCCCCCTCTGAGGTACAAAACGCTAATAAGGATTATTCTGTTTGCCAGCAAGAGAGAAAGAGATTGCAGATGTCTATGGGACAGATTCTCAGGGGGAAGGCCCTACACATAATTGGTAAATCAATTATATTGGCCAGTGGCACCAGGTGGTTACAAATGGGTCCTCACAGGAATCCTTACTTACTCTGGACTGGTCTTTGTATATCCTGTAACCAATGCAAGTGCCAAAAATACCATTAAAGAACTGTGTCACCGACCACCCGACCACGGTCGTGACAAGAAACTCGAGGGGTTTCTTGGTGAAGAGCAGGTGAGGGACGAAGTCGGCGAAAATGAGAGTCTGCACACCAGGATGATGTAGAGAGCTCTGATTTATTATGCTAAAAGCTTGCTTTTTATACATTTAAACTTGTTTAAACTTGACTTATAGCCAACGTTTTGTGATTACAAAGCTCACATAAGATTTTAACAAAAAGAAAATATTTTCTATTACTAAATAATAGCATCGGCTATTAAACATTCTTT
>NW_006399928.1:4743801-4748617 GCF_000299155.1 Elephantulus edwardii | reverse complement strand
CCCATTTTGTCACACAGGCGTCGTGGCCAGAGAGGACAGCGAGGCGGGTGTGGCAGAACTGGAACAAAAGATATTGTTTGTGCCACCAAGTTATACTTCCACAGACCAAGAAATACATTTTACAGCCTACAGAGTGCTGCAATGGGAAAACAAAAAAATTAAATGGACTTACCATGTAGCCTACCACTCTCACAGTACTGATCTGATAGAGAATTGGAATGTGCAACTGAAGCACTTGTTATCTAAAACAGGAGGAAATACAGGTATGAAAGGCTGCCTAACATGCCTTTAAGAGTGTGTGCTCACAGTCAATATGAGAAGCTAAAGGGGGTTCACCACTGGAGAGATGCCTACATTTCTCAGGGATATCTGGAAAAGAAGAAAATACTTCCCCATTTCACCTGAAATTGTTTTCTTCTTACCAGATGTTGTAGTCCAAGGTCCACGGTTACAGCTATGGGTACCAAAAGTGGGAGTGATTCCTTAGCAAACAACTCTTAACAATACTTTTAAACTTGTATGCAGGAATTCCCAAGAGTTTGATGGGGTGGATTGCACCTTCACCCCATCTTGCAAAAGTAGGGTTAGCAGTGAAGATACATTATTGTCCTGCCCTAGTGGCTGTGACAGCCCATTTGTTGTATAGCTATGTAACCCTATAAAACATGAACGAGAATGGATTAAAGGCAAAGCATTTGCCAAACTAGTTTTGTTACCTGTGATTTAGACTAGCAAAGTTCCTGACTCTCATGTCCCTTACAGAGGGGGGAAAGTTTAGGTAAAATAAATGACAAATGGGAAGGAGAAATAATAGTGAAGGGACAGGAAAAAAAACCCGATACCTTTGAGTTGTGGTGCTGGAGAAGAGTATTGAACATACCATGCACTGCCAAGAAAACAAACAGGTCTGTCCCAGAGTGGGTGAAATCAAGATGCTACTTGGAGGCAAGGATTTTGAGACTCTGTCTCACATACTTTGGTCATGTAGCCAGGAAGGACCAGCCTTTGGAGAAGGATATCATGTTTGGGAAGGTCAAGGGACAGTGTAGGAGAGGAAGACTGACAAAATAACTGGGGGTAGATGTGTTAGAGACAGTGAGATTGGCTTAGGATAGAGTTCAGAGCCACTGTACATAAGGAGTCATATGACTATGAGTCATAGTCGATTCAAGGGGCCATTAACAAAAACAAAAGGATGAATAAATTGATCATGCAGTAAGGGAAATCTAACATTATGCTAATACCTCAGAAAAGACTCAGAGCAAGGGCATAACTTTCTCCTGTTAAACGGCAGAGAGCAGAAAAGTGAAGCCACAGTACACTTAATGGTTTACAATGGAATGTGTTAAATATTACATGTTTGTTTCGATGTATTTGATGGCAAATGATGTTTTTCTCATGTTGTAAAGATTCTCACCACTGGGCCAATTGGTAGCATCATTTTGGATGATGAAGAGATTGAGATAGTTAACAGTTCTAGTTTGCTTGGCTCCACAGTCAACACTCTTCGTACCAGCAGCCGGGTATCAATCAAGAGATGAATTGCATTGGGAAAGTCAGCTGTCAGAGACCTCGCCAGAATACTGAAGAACAATAACGTCAGGCTGGAGACTAAAGTGTACCTGATCAGGGCCATAGTCTTTGCAATTGCGTGCTATGCGTCAGAGAGCTGGAGAGTGACTAGGGATGAAAGAAAGAGAATTGATGCCTTTGAGTTGTGGTGCTGGAAAGGACAGCTAGGAGAAGAAACAGGTTTGTCCTAGACAGGGTGAAATCAGACTGCTCCTTGGAGGCAAGAATTCTGAAGTCTGACATACTTCGGGCATGTTGCCAAAAGGGACCAGTCCTTGGGAGAGTTGGAGGGACAGCGCAGGAGAGGAAGACCCTCGATGAAATGGATTGATTCGGTGATTGGGGCAATGGGAGTGGGTGTGTCAGAGACAGTGTGGTTGGCACAGGATAGAGCAGTGTTTAGGACTCTTGTATATAAGGCTTCTACGAGTAACAAGGGACTCGACAGCACATAACATTAAGATGATGTTGTTGTGTACCTTAAGAGTCAGAACGGATCCATACCTGACGCTTCAGGGGGTTTTCAGAGGCAGGTAATGGCACTGGAGAAGACTGCCCATTTTTCTCCCATGGAGCAGCTGGTGGCCTCGAACCATGATGCTACATTTCTCCTCCTATAGCCCAATCTCCTGGATAATGTGTTCTACATATAGATTGAAAAGGTATGGAGATGGGACACATCCCTGGCATACACTCTTCCCAATTTTGAACCATGCAGTGTTTCCTTGCTCTGTTTTGACTACTGCCTCCTGGTCCAAGTATAGGTTTTGCATTAGCACCATCAAGTGTTCTGGGATTCCCATTCTTCTCAGAGTTAGCCACAGTTTGTTGTGATCCACACAATTAAATGGCTTTGCATAGTCTCTGAAACACAGATAGACATTCCCCTGGTGCTCTCTGCTTTCAGCCAAGACCCATCTAACATTACCTATAATATCCCTAGTACCACGACCCCTTCTAAACCCAGCCTGCACTTCTGGCAATTCTCTGTTGATGTGCTTTCCAGTAATTCTTTGGAAAATTTTCAGCAGACTCTTGCTTGCATGTAATATTAATGATATTGTTTGCTAATTTCCATACTCTGTCAGGTCACCTTTCCTTGGAATGGGGAAGAAAATACAGATCTCTTCCAATCAGTTGGCCAGGTGGTTTTCCTCCACATTTCTTAGTACAACTTGGTGAGCACATCCAGGGCAGCATCTGTTTGTTGAAATATGTCAACTGGTATGCCATCAATTCCCAGGGCATTGTTTTTTGCCATTTTTTTTTTCAGAGCAGCTTGAACTTCTTCATCTCCACAGGCTCTTGCTCATATGTTGTTTCATGAAATTCTGTGTCTGCCAATTCATTTTGATACAATGACTCTGTATATGCTTTCCAGCTTCTTTTCTTTTCCTTCTGAAAGCAAACCAAAACCTTTATTTACAAAAGCAAATTTGAACTTAGTTTTTTATAAAACACACAATGTCAATGCTGACAGCAGCACGTTCTCTGGAGCATTTGAGACGCTTTGATTTTAAAATATAGGAGGATTGTGCTCCTTGTTCTCCCTAGTTACATTCTAACATTGACAAACTTCTCCCCCTCCCCTTTATCTTTGATGTTTGGTTACATCTGGAGCAGAAGTCACATTTTGGGGCAAGTGTACCACCACAGGATCACATTCCATCTTCTTTTAATGCTTCCTGGATCATGTAATATCCTGCTCAAAGCATTCTAAAGTATATCAACTTGAGACTTGAAAAATTTTTTTCTTCAGTTCCTTCAGCTTAAGAAACGTTGAGCGAGTTTGGCCTCTTTGATTTTCTGACTCCAGCTGCACATTTCATTATACTACTTTACCTTGTCTTCTCACGCTGCCCATAGAAATTTTCTGTTCAGCTTCTTAATTTCTTCCCTATGCTTTGGCTTCTCAGGGATCTAGTTCAATATTCAGAGTCTCTCCTGACATCCATCTTGGTCTTTTCTTCCCCTCTTTGTAATGACCCCCTGTATTCTTCTTGATTATATTCTAGATATTCTCCTATAACTCATCTAGTCTTCACTTATTAGTGTTCAAGGCCTCAAACCTGTTCCTGAGATGGTTTTGAAATTCAGATGGAATAGATTCAAGGTCAAATTTTGGTTCCTGTGGATTTAATTTTCCTTAGCTTCAGCTTGAAATTACATGAGTGGTTGGTGGTCTGCTCCACAATCAGCACCTGGCCTAGTTTTCACATCTGATATTGAGCTTCTCCATCAATTCTTTCCACAAATGTAATCGATCTGATTCCTATGCATACCATTAGGTAAAATCCATGTGTATAGCCTTCGTTTATATTTCTTATAAAAAGTATAGGAATAGATGGTATACCAGTTGAGGTATTTCAGCTAACAGATGCTGCCCTGGATGTGCTCACCAAGTTGTGCCAAGAAATCTGGAGCACCACCAGATGGCCAACTGACGGGAAGAGATCTAGATTTGTTCTCATTCCAAAGAAGGGTGACCCAACAGAGTGTGGAAACTATAGAACAATATCATTGATATCATATGTAAGCAAGATTCTACCGAAGATTATAAAAAAACTACTGGAGCAGCACATCAGCAGAGAACTGCCAGAAGTCCAGGCTGGGTTTAGAAGGGGTCGTGGTACTAGGGATATTGTAGCTGGTATTAGATGGATCTTAGCTGAAAGCAGGGAATAACAGAAGAATGTCTGTTTCACTGACTATGCAAAGGCGTTTGACTGTGTGGATTGTAACAAACTGTGGCTGACTCTGAGAAGAATGTGAATCCCAGAACACTTGATCATGCTAATGCGAAACCTATACTTGGAACAAGAGGTAGTCGTCAGAACAGAGCAAGGAAACACTGCATGGTTCAAAATAAGGAAGGGTGTATGCCAGATATGTGTTTTATCTCCATACCTTTTCAACCTGTATGCAGAACAGATTATCTGAGAGGCTGGGCTCTATGAGGAGAAGGGCGGCGTCAGGACTGGTGGAAGATCTACCAACAATCTGCGTTATGCAGATGACATAACCCTGCTTGCGGAAACTGAGGAGGACCTGAAATGCTTGCTGCAGAGAGTCAAGGACTGCAGCCTTCAGTATGGATTGAGACTCAATGTCAAGAAGACAAAGATTCTCACCACTGGAACAATTGGCAGCATCAGGATGGATGGTGAAGAGATTGAGATTGTTAACAACTTTAGTCAGCTTGGCTCCACAGTCAACACTCTTGGCACCAGTAGCCAGGAAATAA
>NW_006399928.1:4742464-4742966 GCF_000299155.1 Elephantulus edwardii | reverse complement strand
TCCTGTCACTCACAACACTGTATTTCAAGATGGATCTAAAAATGACTTTTTAAAAAAAGATATTTTCATTTTATTTGATGACATACTTATTCCCAAGCCATAAGTTTTGTTTCTTCAGTTTCTTCTGGGAGATTTTTTTTTTCCTGGGCAACCTTCTCTTCTGCTTTAGGAACAATCTGTTCTTTTTCAGTAAGGATCATCTCAATATGGCAGGGGGAGCTCAGGTAGGGCTTAATCAGACCATGAGCGCTGTACGTACAGCGGTGCATCTTGGGAGCTTTGTTCACCTGGATGTGCTCAATGACCAGAGAATCAACATCTAAACCCTTACGTTCAGCATTACTCTCTGCATTTTAAACATATGCAGCAACAACTCAGCACTTTTTCTGGGCCACCAACCCTGTGTCCAACCGCACTGTTTGCCCTGGGCACACCTACCAACTCCACCATTATAATATCGGAATGGCACACACTGCTTTTACAAAGGGACATCTTTTTTTTT
>NW_006399928.1:4738136-4740804 GCF_000299155.1 Elephantulus edwardii | reverse complement strand
CATTCCCCAGAACACTTTATAATCCTGACTTAGCCCTAGAGTTTGAGTGAGACATCTCCACAAATATCCGGGCTTCAGCTCAACCTTTGCCTTCATCATGCTGGAGGACCCTGGCAGCCTGTAGTCACGCATCGCTTGTCACACTGATGCCGTAGACCGTGCAGCTGGCAAGGCAGGTGTGGCAGTTCCCGGTTTTTTGTTTTTAAGACGAAATTTTTTAATATTTTTTTGGGTTTGTGCTAAGGACTTTAAAAGTAGTTTGAACAGGAATGGAAAAATTAAGAAAACAAATATAATAAGAAGCAGGGCAACACTAGCAATGATTACATAGTGCTACTAATCTAAAGGATTCAGAGCTTTGATGTTTGCATATAAATTTTGGGCTAAATTTTCAAATCTATAATTATCAATTTGCTGTTTACTCATCTCTGATATTTGTTCTTGCAAAGTTTGTAGGTCATATGTAATATTATTATCTTTCTAAATTCTCTGCAAATGTGCTTTAGTTTTATTTCAAGTGTTGGATGCATTATACTTTGCGGGAGTAACACAGATATATTTAAAAGAGGCATGGCACTTAGTGGCCATCTTGGTTTTAAGATTAGCTACATCTTGGCCTAAAGATATAACAACATCTTCAAGAGCATTTAATTTTGCCTCCAGCTTAACATCTATCATATGCTGTTCGGCTAAACTTAAAGATATATTCTTATGCATCTCATTCACAAATTCTGCTGTTTGTATGTTTTTAACTAAAGTTGCTGTGGAAACAGCAAAAGAAGTAACAAAAGCAATAAGAGCAGTTATACTAAGTATTAATGCAGTAACAAATTGCTTAGGTCTCAATAATTCATTTAAACACTTGACTGTCTGTAAACTAACATCATCATACTATGTTATATTTTGTAAATTTACAGGTAGCAACACATAGGGTGGACGTTTTATTAAAAGCATAATAGTATAATTTTTTGACATAGCATTATTTATACAATTTGATAAAATACAAGAGACACACAAAACATGGAAAGAAGTATCAGATTTTTTCTATATATACATTATTTTTATGACTAAGTAATAGACTATAAGGATAGCTTATGCAAGTGCTAACAGCCACAGGTTCAGATGTCTGATTTTTTGGTCTTTTTAATAGAATTATATCTGTGGCTGCTACTAGGCGAAAAAGATCATGGTGGAGTTAAGAATAGTTGAATCCCGTCTTAAGAATCTATATGGGTTCAACGTAGCTTGTTGAAAAGAACTTAGTGATTTTACTTCCCATATCAGGTTTGTATCTGTTAAACTGATCCTTTTCAGTAGCATTGCAAAAATAAGCAGCATAATTATAATTAGGAGAAGAGACTGAAAAATCTCACAAGTGTTCATTAGTATTAGGGATTTGAAATGGTATCTTTTTTTCTTTAAATTCACACGTGAGTTAAGTAGGATACTGATCTTCATAAACTCAGGGAGAATTTGGGTTCTTATATTTCTTTAAACAATCAGTATATGGCAAAGGCTCAGTGGCTGTCTCAGTCTTATTTTGATTGTACTACTTTAAAGTTTTTATTTGTAATTTTTACACTAACTTTTTTGCTTTAGGTTGTCTTTTTTCTATAGTTTCAGGAGTATTGGTCACGAAGATCTGATATGAGGCTGGTAAACAGCCTGAAGTTGAGGGGCTAGATAAATTAAAGCAAATGGGGGTGGAGTTGGACTTTCTTTCATAGTTAATGACGGAAGATTGGTGCTTAGAGATTATAAACGTAGGAGATCCCCCTAAAATTTCTGTAGCATTAGTTATGATTTTAACACTTGTTTGCTTTTGCTAAGTAACTGGATGTAAAAGCGGGGGTTTTGGAGTGTAAGTCTAATACAATTCCCTTTGCACTGAAACTCTTGAGAGAAGAATGAAACAAGCTAAAAACATATTTAATGCAGTAACAGGCTTGCTAGTCTCAGAAAGTATTTTAACTGCTCTTGTGGCGAGATTATTTAGTTGAGTTATCATAGGAAATTGGATGTTGGCTTGTGCTGATATCGAGCAACGGTGCAGCTTCTTCTGCAGTAGTTTCATTTTCTTTCGTTGCTTTCTTTTCAGTTTCTTTCTGACTGTAAGGTCGGATGAGACGATCAGGGATCTAGATGGGGGAGTCTTCATCTTGTGGAAAAACACAAGCATATCCTCTCCCTGCTGTAATTAGTGGATCTGGACTTCGCTACTGTCTTGTCAAGAGATCTTTCTATTGGATTAGTGGCTTTGGTTTTTTTTCTTGTGGAACCTAATGTCTAAACATTCTAGTTTGTCTTTTATCATTAGTATTAATGTGGTTAAGAGAAAATAAGGCATGAGTCAATACATGATGAGGGGAGAAATACTTGTTCTCCTTTTGTAACTTATGTATTTGTAGTTTCAATTCTTGATGAGCTCTTTTTATTATAGCTTGTCCTTGAGGATTATAGGGTATCCCAGTAACATGAGAAATATTCCATTGTTCACAAAAGTGTTTAAAGGCTGTAGAAACATAGGCGGGCCCATTATCTGTCTTGATTCTAGTTGGCTTGCCTAAAAGGGTAAAACAAGCAATAAGGTGTTGAACAACATCTTTAACAGCCTCCCCTGAACGGGCTGTAGCATGTATAGCATGAGAATAAGTGTCAATACACACAT
>NW_006399928.1:4734496-4737621 GCF_000299155.1 Elephantulus edwardii | reverse complement strand
TTTGTTTGAATGTGAGGTAAATGTACTCACTCTATAATATTTTGTTGCTAAAAACAGCTAGTAGGAGTATAAGCAGTTTTTATGACAAGAAAATCTCATGGAATAGCATAGTCTATCTGATGTAGAGAGGCCTTTTGCAAGGCCTGATTTACTACTTTAAGCACTTCCTTTGCTTCAGGTGTAAGTTCTCTTTTTGATTTTGGGGTGCAAATCCCCATGCAATATTTGAAACAAAGGGCTTAGTTCCCCTGTAGTTAGTTTTAAAAAAGGACGAATTCAATTTATATTTCCTAACAATTTTTGAAAATAATTTAAATTTTGTAATTTATCTGTTCTTATTTGCAAATGCTGTGATGACACATATTCATCAGTAATAACATTTCTTAAATATTTAATAGGTCTGTTTTCCTGAATTTTATCAGGAGCAATCAATAGTCTAAAATGAGTCAAGCTAATGGTTAGGTCTTGTAAGATCTTCTTTGCTCGATCTCTTGAAGGGTGAGCAATGAGGATATTGTCCATATAATTGATTATATATGCATCAGTGTTCTTCATCCTAATGGGATGTATAGCCATATCTACATATTTTTGGCAGAGGGAGGGGCTATTTTTCATGCTTTGTGGGAGTACTTTCTAATGGTATCTCTTATAGGGTCTCTTATGGTTACTAGAGGGAAAGCTAAATGCGAATCTTTTACAATCATCAGGGTGCAATTTTATAGTAAAAAAGCAGTCTTGTAAATCAATGACTATTATATGATAATTCTTTGGTACAGCTATAGGTGTAGGGAGGCTAGGCTGCAAAGCCCTCATGCCTTCCATTGTTATATTTATAGCTCTAAGATTTTGAAGAAGTCTCCATTTCTTTGACTTCTTTTTAATCACAAATATTGGAGTATGACTTTTTTCTAATTGTTTTGTCACAATGTCTTCTATGGCCTGTATCTTTTCTTCAGTAGGGGCTATTGATTTAGCCATACAGGCTCTTTTGATTTTCAGATTATTTTATCAGCATAATAGTTGCTGACAATGGCCCCTAAGAAAAACACTGATCAAATAAAGGTTCTGTGGTGAGGCTTATTTTTAAATCCTGCATAATATCTCTCTCCCAGAGGGAAAAAGGGAGTGAAGGTATGACATATGGCTGTATATGTCTTGATTTATCACCTGATTTTCAGGCGATGAAGTTAGCACTTTTAGCTACATTGGAAGCTAATCCCAGTCCAATGAGGGAGGAGGCAGTTCTAGTAACTGGCCAAGATGAGGGCCAGTCCTTACTAGCTACACAAGTTTTATTTGCTCCAGTGTCTAGAAGCCTTTTAATAGACTTCCTATTGAGTGTTAATGTCAGAAAGGGGCGAGCATCAGAAATTTCTTGTGTCTAGGCTATTATCTCAGAGGATCTAAACTGTCCGTCTCTTTCCTTCATCAAAGTGGTATTAGGTAGATTCAGGAAAGGCAGTAACAGAAGTTGAGCAATTCTTTGTCCCTTTCTAATTATAATTTTATCTTTTTCTCCCTTAACCATTACTTTGATGGTATTTTGAGTATTTGCATCAACTACTCTTGGGATAACTTCTATTCCTAACTTATAGTTGGAACTTCTTCCTAGGATCAGCTCAACAATACTTTTTGGTAAAGTTTCTAAAATTTGGGTTTCTACAAGAACAACCCCATCTATAGAGGAGAGAATAACATTGTTTGCTGCTGCTAGATCCAGTCCTGCACTCTTAGGAGTAGTTTTAGGTAATGTATGAATAGTGAATGAAGGAGCTTCAGGATTTAAACTGCTTACTTTTGGCTCTAGTTCCTCTCTTGGTGTGGGGCTGAGAGGAAGCCCCTCATTTAGTTTTTTGTCTCTGGTTTCAGATTTTCAGTTAGTTTTGTTCCACCTTTGTGGAATTTGGATTTACATTCATTTTTCCAATGATTTTTTTTTTTTTTTTGCACCGGGGACAAAGCCCCGGGGCAGCTTTAGGCTTTTTATCTTTGTTTTTCACATTGGGGCATGTATTTTTCATATGGCTTGTTTGACCACACGAAAAACAAATTTTTCTCCTCCTCCATATGTTCTTTTGATAATCTGTTTCACAGACTGTCCTTGCATGGCGGCGGCATATGCTAGACCTTGAACTACTGCAGGTGAGGCATCCATACATGCCTTTATGTAATCTTGCAAAGAGCCTGTTTTCCTAATGGGTCTGAGTAAATCTTGGCATAAAGTATTAGCATTTTCCCAGGCTAGCTGTTTAATAAGCATCTCAGTGCCCTCACTGGGAGGCATCATCCTATGTACAGCTTCATCTATCCTAGATACAAAGGTCTGATAGGGCTCTTCCAGCTGTTGTTTAATACCAGCAAGGGTAGTACCTTTTACCCCTGGAGAGGGTATGGCCCTCCAAGCCAAGACAGCATTGGTTTTAAGATTTGCTTCGGAATTCGAATCTGGCTACTGGGCTCAAGGTATTCTCCTGTGCCCAGAAGCATATCCATGGTAGGATTTTTACTTCTTTTGCCCAATAAGTTCTTTTTTAATGATTTTTTAGATCTTTCCTTATAATCTGTTTGCCAGAGAACATAGTCTCTGGGACTTAAGGTTGATTTTGCAGTTTGGTGTTAGCCACTGACTAGCCACCAGTGAAAGGGGCTGAAGGGCCCGAGGTTTTCACTGCAGCCTGCAGCTCCTTGAGCGTCTTCAGTGGCAGTGGTTCCCACTGTGGTTTGTCATCATCAAAATTTGAAACTGTGACCACCGGGCATGCCAATGAGAGGTCACCAGCCTGTCGGGCCTCCCGAACGGCGGCTTGGAACCCTACAGGGGGAAGCAGCTTTTGTTTTGGCTTGGAGGACACACCCGAGTCTTTCCCTTTTTTAGGGAGAGCAGCTAGATGTACAGTACGTAACTTTGTCTCATGGTGGTCCCTATCCTCAGGACACATGCGTTCCTCGTATCCGGCAGCTTCATCAAACAGATCTTAATCATCATTTCCTCCACTTTCTATTTCTGCATAAACTCCCTCCATGGGAGCAGTAGGTGTCGCAGCGCCGTACTTTTTATCAGAAGTAGAAAGTGGACAACTTTCTTGCTCATTTAAAGATTGAACCTCCTCAGCCAACATTTCAAG
>NW_006399928.1:4731215-4732981 GCF_000299155.1 Elephantulus edwardii | reverse complement strand
TTGCTTGCTGTTCTGTTAAATTTTGCAATTCTGACTGGGGTGAGATGATATCTCATAGTTGTTTTACAAAGTGACATCTTTAAGATACTTGGTGACTTTCTGGATATGCATATCCTTGATGGCCTGCGCAGTTTCCCAAGTGTTCTTAAAATGGATCCAGAGACTTGAGCCTCTTGATTTGTATGATTGTGTGGGATTTTCCAGGTCAAGTGAGTAATGAACCATTTTGAGAGATCACCTGAAAAAATATGGAATGCGTCACGAATTTGCATGTCATCCTTGTGCAGGTGTCATGTTGATCTTCTCTGTATTGTTCCAATTTTAACATTGTTCTAATTTTAGTATGTATGCTGTCAAAGTGAGCACTAGAAATGACTTTTTAACTATGAAAGCAACCCCATTTTAAATGGGTAAGTGCAAAAATGTTACTGGCTTTGAGAAGCTGGGAGTCATACGGGCCCCATCTTGTTGATTTGGCTCCATGTAGGGGGCCAACATTGAGGGAAGGGACCTGTCAGTCTGCAACACAAGAAGTGTGAGTTGCTGCATTGTTGGCTGATGCTCATGTTGACCTAGCTTTTAATGACTGGAGATGAGTTGATCAGAGCCCAAGCAGATCAAGATATTTCATACTGTGAGGTAGTGATGATTGCTGCACCCCAATAGTATATTCTTGACTGGACTTTGCTTATGGATACAGATGCTAATGTTCTATGAGAAGATTTTTCAGAGAAAGGAACATGCTTGTTTCTTCAGAATAGTGATTTGATAGGAAGGGGCAAATCAGAAATTGGCTATTTAAAATGGGGGAGATTAAGGCATGAAGAATGAGGCTTGCACACTTTCATGAATAGTTCTTATTATGATTGTTAAGAGGATGTGCAAAGAACTGGAGCCCCAAAATCAAAAGGGCCACACTAGAAAGCTCTGGGGGCCTAGTGGCAAGATGCTGCACTGCAATCCTGAAGTCATGTGGTTTGAATCCACCAGATGCTCTGCTGGAGGACAGGCACTCTCCTCGTGTGCCAGTCAGATCTGCCATGATCGTACAAAACGAGGGGGAAAAAATTAAAAAAAAGGCCAAACTCATTCGCCTTTCTTAAGCTGAAAGAACTAAAAAACAAATTCAAGTTTTGAGTTGCAATACTTAAGGATGCTATGGGTAGAATACTGAATGAACCAGGAAGTATTAAAAGAAGATGGAAGGAGCCTATAGACTCACCGTGCCAAAAAAAAAAAAAAAATTGCTGCCACAGAAGACTTTTAAGAAATAACATATAATCAAGAGGCAATGGCAATGAAGGAGGAAATTCAGGCTGCTCTAAAGAAAATAAAGCCCCAGGAATTGATAGAATACCAAGTGATGTACTTCAAGAAACAGATGTTGCCCTGGAGGTGCTCAATAAGAAATCTGGATAACAACTACCTGAAAGAGATCCATATTTATTCACATTTTTTAAAAATGCGACCTAACAGAGTGTGAAAAATATTGTACAACATCATACACAAGAAAAATCCTCCTGAAGATAATCCAGAAATGACTTAAACAGTATATTTATTGACTGTTTATCAGAAATGCAAGCTGAGTTTAGAAGAGGCCATGGCACTGGACAGGTTTGAGGCCTTGAACACTAATGAGCGAAGACCAATGAGTTGTGGGAGGATATCAAGGATATCATCCAAGAAGAGTGCAAATGGTCATTACAAAGACAGAAGAGGGAAAAAAAGACCAAAATGGATGTCAGAAGAAACTCTGAATATTGCAC
>NW_006399928.1:4720199-4730535 GCF_000299155.1 Elephantulus edwardii | reverse complement strand
GGATATTGTAGCTGATGTTAGATGGATCTTAGCTGAAAGCAGGGAATACCAGAAGAATGTCTATCTGTGTTTCATTGATTATGCAAAGGTGTTTGGCTGTGTGGATAATAAAAAACTGTGGCTGAGAGGAAAGGGAATCCCAAAACACTTGATCGTACTAATGGGAAACCTATACTTGGACCAAGAGGCAGTCGTCGGAACAGAGCAAGGAAACACTGCCTGGTTTAAAATGGGGAAGGGTGTACGCCAGGGATGTGTCCTATCTCCATACCTTTTCAACCTGTATGCAGAAAAGATTCTCGGGGAGGCTACACTCTATGAGGAGAAGTGTGGCGTCAGGATTGGTGGAAGATCAACAATTTGCGTCATGCAGATGACACAACCCTGCTTGCTGAAACTGAGGAGGACCTAAAGAGCTTGCTGCAGAGGGTCAAGGACTGCAGCCTTCAATATGGATTGAGGCTCAATATCAAGATAACAAAGATTCTCATCCCTGGACCAATTGGCAGCATCAGGATGGATGGTGAAGATTGAGATTGTTAACTTTAGTTTGCTTGGCTCCACAATGAACACTCTTGGAACCAGCCGCCAGGAAATTAAAATACGTATTGCGATGGGAAAGTCTGCTGTTAGTCTCCAAAGTACTGAAGAGCAATGGTGTCACTCTGGAGACTAAGGTGTGTCTGATACAGGCCATGGTTTTTGTAATCACTTGTTATGCATCAGAGAGTTGGACAATAACTTGGGAGGATAGGAGGATGGATGCCTCTGAGCGGTGGGGCCGGGGCAGAGTATTGAATGTCCCCTTGACTGCCAAGAAAACAAAGGGATTCATCCTGGAGAGGGTTAAGCCAGGCTACTCTTTGGAGGCCAGGATTCTGGGGCTTCGTCTGACATACTTTGGACATGTTGTAAGGAGGGACCGGTCCTTGGAGAGGGACATCATGCTTGGGAGGGTGGAGGGACAGCGCAGGAGGGGAAGACCCTCTATGAGGTGGATTGATTCAGTGACTGGGGTAATTGGGATGGGTATGTTGGAGACAGTGTGACTGGCACAGGATACAGCAGGCTTTAGGGCTGTTGTACATAGGGTAGTGAGTCGACAGCACATAACAACAATATGGCACTGGAGACATTTTTGTCAATGTCAGATAGATCTTGGCAGAAAGCAAAGATTATGAGAGGAATGTCTATCTGTGTTTAATTGACTATGCAAAGGCATTTGACTGTGTGGATCACAACAAATTGTGCTTAACCTTGAGGAGAATGGGAATCCCAGAACACTTGATTGTGCTTATGCAAAACCTATACTTGGACCAAGAAGTAGTCCTCAGAACAGAGCAGCGTAACACTGCATGGTTCAATATCAGGAAGGGAGTATGTCAGGAATGTGTCCTGTTTCCATACCTTTTCAATCTAGATGTAGAACAGATAATTTTGTTGGTTGTGCTTTATGAGGAGGAATGTGGCATCAGGATTGCCGGAAGACTCATCAAAAATCTGTGTTATGCACATGACACAACCTTGCTTGTTGAAACTGAGGACCTGAAGCATGTGGCTGTAGTATTCAATATAGATTGAAGCTCAACATCAAGAAGACAAAGATTCTCAGCACTGGGTCAAATTTGTTAGAACTTTTTATAATCCATTATTATAATTTTAATGTCAACCCCTTTCATTTCTTTTTGTTTTATTTTAATAATTTTAATGAACATTTACAGAGACCCTGGATTTCCATTCACTCATTGTTTCACTTTTCTCCCTGCCCAGCACCCACCCTCCCCACCAAGTTTGCTCCTCTCTTTGAAAAAGTAAAATTCTTTCTTTGGTATACAATCCCCCTGCACCCCTCCCACTGCTCCAGGTACACTCCACTATGCACCCTTAATTCTGGACTCTTGTGATAACCATAATACCCTATCATATATTGCTTTTCAATGACTAAGGAGGATAGAATGAGAATTGATGCCTTTGAGCTGTGATGCTAGAGAAGAGTATTGAGGGTACCATGGACTGCTAGGAAAACAAACAGATTCATCCTGGAAAGGGTCAAACCAGACAGCTACTTGGAGGCAAGGATTCGGGGGCTCCGTCTAACATACTTTGGACATGTTGTATGGAGGGACCGGTCCTTGGAGAGGGACAACATGCTTGGTAGGGTGGAGGGACAGCGCAGGAGGGGAAGGCCCTCTATGAGGTGGATTGACTCAGTGACTGGGGCAATTAGGATGGGTGTATCAGAGATGGTGCAATTGGCACAGGACAGAGCGGAGTTTGTGGCTGTTGTACATAGGGTCGCTATGAGTCGCAAGCAACTCGACAGCACATTAACAATATTGCTTTTAAATTATTCTCTCCATTATCTGTTTCAATGAAGTATACGTTATTGAACCCATCCTTTTCAGTCTCCTCCCAACTCCGAGGTCAGTCCTGCTTTACAACAGTGACTGAGATACTTCACTCAGCATAATGTCTTTCAGGGTCACCCATTTTGAATAATATTGCATGAGTTACTTATTTTTCAATGCAGCATAGTATTCCATTGTGTGAATATACCACAGCTTCTCTATCCATTTGTTTGTTGATGGGCACTTAGGTTGTTTCCAACTCTTGCTATTGTGAGCAAAGCTGCAATAAACATGGGTGTGCATGTATCTGCTTGGATGTCAGCTATGGTCTCTTTGGTGTATATTCCCAGTAGTGGAATTGCTGGGTCAAATGGTATCTTTATTTGGAACTTTTTGAGAAAGCGCCACAATGCTTTCCACAGTGGTTACACCATTTTACACTCCCACCAACAGTGAATAAGGGTTCCAGTCTCTCCACAACCTCGCCAGCATTTGTTGCTTGCTGTTCTGTTAAATTTTGCTACTCTGACTGGGGTGAGATGATATCTCATAGTTGTTCTGATTTGCATCTCTCTTAGAGCTAGGGATTTTAAACATTTATGTGCTTGTTGGCCATCTGAATGTCTTCTTTGGTGAAGTGACCCCTTTCATTTGTTATGTTTGTGTCTTTACTTTCATTTCCTTTGTTAAGTTAGCCAATTTTATTGACCCTTTTAAAAAATTAATTTTAGTGAACATTTACAAAGACTTTGAAATTCCATTCATTCATTGTTGCACTTTTCTCCTTCCCCCACACCCCCCCACCGCAGTTCACTCTTCCCTTTGAAAAGTAAAATTCCCTCTTTGGTATACAATCCCCCTGCACCCCGCCCCACCCCGAGTATACTCCACTCTGCAACCTTCATTCCAGATTCTTATGATAATCATAATACCCTATATTGCTTTTAAACTGTTCTCTCCCTCATCTGTTTTGTATTGACCCTTTTTAAGACCAACTCCTGCTCTTGGTTGATGGTTTCAACTGTTTTTTCCATTTTATTTATTTCAGCCTTTAGAATTCCGCCCCCCACATACCCCCACCCGCCCTGTTGTGTGCCATAGAGTCGAATCCAATTCACACAGTAGGAAACTTCCCATCTTTCTCCAGCAGAGCATCTAGTGGATTCGAACTCCACACCTTCAGGATTGCAGTGCAGCTTCTTGCCAGTAGGCCACCAGAGCTCCCTAGCTTTTTTTTTAAAAAAAATATTATTTTTGTGTGTGTACATCAAATTGGATCTGACCGGTACAGGAGGAGATTGTCCCTCCTTGTCCAGTATAGCATCTGGTGGATTAGAACCGTGTACCTCTGGGAATGCAGTGCAGCTTCTTGCCACTAGCCCTTAGAATTCTTGATATTTTATTTTATTCTAGAGGAGTTAGCTTGTTCTTCAATATACAGATGCTGGGGTAAGTAGTCTGTTTTACTTCTTTATGTGTTTGTTTAATGCTATGAACTGACCTCTAAATAATGGCAGAGGTTTTGATATGTTGTATTTTCATTCCAATTTGTTTCAATGAAATTTCCTATGTAATTTTTCATTTCTTCCATAATCCAGTATTGATCAGTCAAGGTGTTATTCAGTTTCTATGTGGGCGGGGTACCCCCTCCTGTTGTTAATTTCTTGCTTTATATCACCATGGTGTAAGAAAATACAATGCTTTTTGTGTTTATTTACAGCTTTGGAAACTCACTGGAGGGTCAGCTATGAGCTGGTTCTGACTCAATAGTAATTTGTTTATGTAAGTTCGAGGCTACTTCTCAAAACCCACAATATTTTTTTTTTTTATTTGGAGGAAAGAACATGTGGCAAAATATTTAAACTTTATTTCAGGAAGGGATTTTGCACCTGGAGTTCTTGTATAAAATTTAGAGTATTTATGGATTTGGATTTGGTGGGGGTTACGTATCTCATTCTCCTTCCTCTGTATCTGGAATGCAACTCTTCCTTTAATTGTAAATGTAGTCTTAGAAATAACTATATCACCAAGAGAGAGAACACAGATGCTGTAGTTTCTGCAGATACCTCAATATCATTTACATTCATAGTTATAAAATCACAACAATTACTAGTCCTGGTTCTAGAACCAGCTCTCAGGATACTGAAGAGCAATGATGTCAAACTAGAGACTAAGATGTGCCTGACCCAGGCTATGGTCTTTGCAATTACTTGCTATGCATCAGGAAGCTGGAAAATAACTAGGGATGGTATAAGAATTGATGCCTTTGAGCTGTGGTGCTGGAGAAGAGTATTGAATATACCATGGAGGGCTAGGAGAACAAACAGGTTGGTCCTAGAGAGGGTAAAACCAGCTCCTTGGAGACAAGGATTCTGAATCTTCATTTGACATACTTTTCATGTTTCAAGGAGGAACCAGTCCTTGGAGAGGGAGATTATGCTTGGGAGGGTGGAGGGATAGCGTAAGAGGATGATCCTGGATGAGATGGATTGACTCGGGGACTGGGGTAATGGGTGTAGATGTTCAGAGACAGTAAGGTTGGCCCAGAATAGAGCGGGGTTCAGAGCTGTTGTACATAGGGTTGCTATGAGTCGCAAGTAATTTGACAGCACATAACAACAACAAACAACTAGATCATATTTAATATTAATGGAGAGACATACATATTAATATTTGAAGCAATTTTGTTACTTTTGTAATTTTATGTATGCATTTATAAACATCATCCTGAGAAGGGTATCAAAGTTTTGAGTAAATTGCCCAAGGTCTCCATGACACAAAAAAAGATCAAGAGTCATGATTGACTGGCCAAGGGAAGCACCCTGCATGCATTTGGCCTGAATGTACGATTCTGGTCATATTGAAAATGATCTTGAGCAGGATTTAGCTTGGAGAGGAGGACAGAAGATGGCCTCCCCTCAGACAACTTTGGTTTGAGTCCTTGTTACTGCCTTTATTACTTTTTCAACCTTGAGCCGGTCTGTTCATCACTCTTGAAGACCCTTCACCAATTGTAGAAGGAGATAGTGATAATATCTACTTTGAGTTGCAATTAGACTACTCAGCTGAGAGGAAGGGGACAATGATAGTGACACTAGAGCCTGAAGTGCTGTTCCCAGCCAAGGTTGCCAGGAGGGCACACGTCCAAACTTCAGAAGAGCTCTGAGGTGGGGAAAGTGTCATTCAGCCCCTGGGGAGAGTGGCCTGGCCCCTGGGAAGTGCCATCCAGCCCCAGGGGAGAACTGCCTGGCAGGGGTAGTCACCCAGCCCCAGGGAAGAGCCACCTGGCAGGGGAGAGCCTTCCAGCCCCTGGGGAACACCACCTGGTGTGTACAGGAACTTTATCTAAGGCACTTTCCTTCATCTCCTCCTGTACAACTGTAAGTAATACCTCCAAGCCCTTTTCCTTGTAAATCACAACTTTGTTCTCTCTCTGTTTGTTCCCTTTCCTATATGTAACATGAGTTATGAAACCTGAATTTTGTTTCACAATCTAAACTCTGAGCCTGGTCCCGGAGACAAAAGGGAAATATAACTGTCAGCTGAGAAAGCAAAGGTGGATGGAGCCTCAAGGTTCAGCCACCTACTCCCACTGAACTCACTCCAACAAACAACTTGCAGTACAGAGGGCAGAAAACATCTTCTAACTGAACAATAAGGCATGAAGCTTCAACTCAAGACAACCAATAAAGTGTTAAAGTAAGCTCCCCTTCCCCTGACACCCCTGTTGAGCATGAAAAAGCTAGTCTGCACCCCTATTCCCAAATGGGAAACCTACATATTAAGAAGAAAATCTTTGTTAAAAAAAAAACAAACTTAAAAACTGGTCACTGTAGGACTATGCCCACTATTTCCCTGTCTCTTCCTGTCTCAACCAGATATTTCTCATTTCCTCTGCCCACTCCCACCACCCACCAGATTGTGCAGCCCTCTGATTTCATCTTTGCGGTTCAGCTCCCACCTCTTACCCCTTTGGATCCCCATACATTTTACACGATCAAAAAAAACAAAAACAAACTTAAGAGCTTTGATCTAAGGATATGAGACCTTAAAAGTATCTTACCAGTGCCGTCCCCTCCAATTCTAGATGGGTCTTTCCAGTTAGTTTATGAATCTACAAGCATTAAGTGTTTATATGTATTTGTTTTTACCTAAATGATAGTATACATTGTTTGGCACCTTGCTTTTTATGTTTTCCATCTTTTTCACCTTTCTTTTATTAATTTTAATTAAAGCTTACAGAGACTTTGGATTTCGATTCATTCATTGTTGTACTTTTCTCCTTGCCCACCCCTCCCCCAATTCGCTCTTCTCTGAAAAGTAAAATTATTTCATTGTTATACAATTCCTTGCCACAAGTTTTGCATTCCAGTCACCCATTATTATCAATGCATCTTGATTGCATGTTCGATCTATCTCCGACTGTAAAAGTTGGTAGAAATCATCTATTTCTTCTTCTTTGGCTCTGGTTGTTGGTGCATATATCTGAATGATAGTGGTATTCAATGGGCTTCCTTGTAAGCGTATGGATATAATCCTGTCACTCACGGTGTTGTACTTCAAGATGGATCTAGAAATTACTTTTTTTACTATAAAGGCAACCCCATTTTTCCTTGTCTTTTCATCTCCAGAGTAATATATCATATGGTCATCAGACTCAAAATGCCCCATGCCAGTCCATCTCATCTCTCCAATGCCTAATATGTCAATATTTATGCGTTCCATTTCTTTCTTAACAATTTCTAATTTTCCTTCATTCATGGCTCTCACATTCCATGTACCAATCACTAGGGTCTGCTTACAACTGTTCCTCCTCCTTTGTATTTCCATACTTGATAGTTCTACCTAGGCTGCCCTTTCTGTTAATCTGCGTGTGTTCTGTTGTGCATAGGGTTTTCAGAGGCCTGCTATTTCAGAAGTGGGTGGCCAATCCTTCTTCCTAGTCTGTCTTAATCTGAATGTTCAGATTTAGAGGAGTATCTGACAGACAGCAATCTGTGGAGCAGTTAAAGATAAATCCCTTATTGTGGGGGTAAGCATTAGTTAAAGTGTTGACCCCCCTCTTAGCCCAGTGCCTTGACCCACTTACTTCCCAGCTCCACCCTCCACCAGGATAACCCTTCTCATCTACCAAGTCCCTTCAGAAAATATCTTCCATTGTCCAACCCGTGATCTGACAGGTGTATCTTAAGCTTTCTTGGCTTCTGTGATTCCAAAAATGCCGACTGCTGACATTTTCCTTTTGACCAGTCTCTTGAGTTTAGTTGAGCTGTCTCTAAGGGAAGGTGCTGTGTCCTATAGAACTCCTGAGTGGGCCCGAGGGCCCGCCGGAAAGGCTGAGTACATTCGAAAAAACGCCTCTTTGTCTCTTATCTGGGCTGGAATTCCTTGTGCCCGCCCTCAAGTCTCCCTTCCGCCCAGGAGCACGCCGGAAAGGCTATTTTAATATAGCTACATAATATTCTAGAATTTTTATCTATTCATGCATATTTAATTTTAAGGAGCACTCTGGTTGCACTTCCTCCAAGACACACTTGTTCTTTTGGCAGTCTATGTACCTATATTGTTGTTAGGTGTCATCAAGTTGATTATGACTAATAACAGTGCTATCTTGCTCCATTCTCATGATGATTCTGACTTAACTGAGCCCATTGTTACACTATATATCCACAGTAATCTATAATGTTTTCACTTATCAACTTTAGAATCTTAAATGCCAGTCAGAAACTAACTTCCCTAAGGTGTGCTGGTTTTACAGACTCCTTCCTTTCCTACTTTTTTTCTTCTTCTCTCTTGGTGACAGAAATGAAGCTGAAGATAGAATGACAAAATTTTGCACAATCAATAACTTATTCATTGCAAATACATTTTATAAGAAACACAAACACAGACTATACACTGGATTTCACCTGATGGTATGCATAGGAATCAGATCAATTACATCTGTGGAAAGAATGGCTGAAGAAGCTCACTATCAGCTGTGAAAACTAGGCCAGGTGCTGATTGTGGAACAGACCACCAACTACTCATATGCAAGTTCAAGATGAAGCTGAGGAAAATTAAATCAAGTCCACAGGAACCAAACTTTGACCTTGAGTTTATTCCACCTGAATTTCAAAACCATCTCAGGAAGGTTTGAGGCCTTGGACATTAATTAGCAAACACCGGATAAGCTGTGGGAGGATATCAAGAATATCATCCAGGAAGAATGTCAGAAGAAACTCTAAATATTGCACTGGAGTGCCGAGAAGCCAAAGCAAAGGGAAGAAATCAAGACAGTAAGGAGTTGAACAGAAGATTTCAGAAGGCAATCAGGGAAGACAAAGTAAAGTATTACAATGAAATGTGCAAGGAGCTGGAGTCAGAAAATCATAAGGGCCGAACTCGGCATTTCTTAAGCTCAAGGAACTGAAGAACAAATTCAAACCTCGAGTTGCCATACTTATGGATGCTTAGGACAGTATATTAAATGATGCAGGAAGCATTAAAAAAAGATGGAAAGCGTATACAAAGTCATTATACCAAAAGGAACTGGTGGGCACAGAAGAGTTTCGTGAAACAACGTAGGAGCAAGAGCCTGTGGTGATGAAGGAGGAAGTTCAAGCTGCTCTGGAAGAATTGGCATTCTTGAACGAGATGGAAAAGGCAATCCCCAGTTTCATTTGGAATGGAAAGAAGCCCTGAATAAGCACAGCACTCCTTAAAAATAGAAGAAAGGCAGGAGGTATCTCACACCCTGATTTCAAATCCTACTACACTGCCGTGATGGTTAAGACAGCATGGTACTGGTACAATGACAGACACATAGATAAATGGAATAGAATTGAGAACCCGGAGATCAGCCCATCTATCTATGGCCAACTGATTTTTGACAAGGAGATGAAATCAGTTAAGTGGGGAAATGGCAGCCTTTTTAACAAATGGTGTTGGCAAAACTGGAAAAGTATCTGCAAAAGACTCAAGCAAGATCCACACCTCACTCCATATAAAAAAACCAACTCAAGGTGGATCATGGACCTAGGACTAAAACCAAGGACTATAAACTTCATAAAGAAAAGCTAGGAGCAACACTAGAAGTCCTAATCCACAACATAAACAGTCTTCCAAGTATCCTGAAAAACTTACAACCAGGAGAAGATAAAATAGATGAATGGGATCATCTAAGAATCAAATCCCTATGTACAGCCAAAAACTTCTCCAACAGGGTAAAAAGGGAAGCCACCAACTGGGAAAAAGTATTTGGTAATGCCATATCAGCAAGGGACTTATATCCAGAATTTATAAAATACTTGAGCACCACAACAAGATAAATGTAAATAATCCAAAAGAAAAATGGGCACAGGATATGAACAGACAGTTCACTGAAGAAGACACTCAGATGGCTAACAAGCACATGAAGAAATGTTCATAATCCCCAGCTCTGAGATGCAAATTAAAACAACTATGAGATATCATTTCACCCCAGACAGAATAGCAAAATTTAACAGAATAGCAAACAGCAAATGCTGGTGAAGTTGTGGAGAAACTGGAACCCTTATTCACTGTTGGTGGGAGTGTCAAATGGTACAACCACTGTGGAAGGAGGTATGGCACTTTCTCAAAAAGTTGCAAATGGAGATCCCTTTTGACCCAGAAATTCCTCTACTGGGAGTATATCCCAAAGAGACCATAACTGACATCCAAGCAGATATATGCACACCCATGTTTATTGCGTCTTTATTCACAATAGCAAGGAGTTGGAAACAACCTAAGTGCCCAGCAACAAACAAATGGATAGAGAAGCTGTGGTATATTCACACAATGGAATACTATCCTGCATTGGAAAACAAGGAACTCATGCATTATTATTCAAAACGGGTGACTCTGGAGGACATTATGCTGAGTTAAGTATCTCAGTTACAAAAGGACAACTACTAGGGGAGCTCTCATGGCCTAGTGGCAAGGAGCTGCAACTACAATCCCAGAGGCGAACGGTTCGAATCCACCAG
>NW_006399928.1:4710983-4718892 GCF_000299155.1 Elephantulus edwardii | reverse complement strand
GAGGGAGAAAACTGTTTAAAAGGGATATGTGATTAGGTATTTTTGTAATGACAGGAGTCTAGAGCGAAGGCTACCTGGTGGAGTGGACCTGGGGGAGGGTTTGTAAAACAGTGAAAGAATCTTTCTTTTATTTTTCCAAGAGGGTAGTGTACTGGGGTGAGGGTTCAGAGGGGAGAAAAGTGCAACAATGAATGAATGGAAATCCAAAGTCTCTGTAAATTTTTACTGAAATTAATAAATTGAAATTTAAAAAAAATGGCAAAAAACAAGGCCCCAGGAATTGATGGCATACTGATTGACATATTTCAACAAACAGATGCTGCCCTGGATGTGCTAAGTTGTGCCAAGAAATCTGGAGGACAACCACCTAGCCCAATGACTGGAAGAAATATATATTTGTTCCTATTCTAAAGAAAGGTGATCCGAGAGAGTGCGGAAATTATTGAACAACATCATTAATATCACATGAAAGCAAGATTCTGCTAAAGATTATCCAAAAACAACTGGAACAGCATATCAACAGAGAACTGCCTGAAGTGCAGGCTGAATTTAGAGAAGGCCATGGCGCTAGGGATATTACAGCTAATGTCAGATGGATCTTGGCTGAAAGCAGCGAGTATTGACTATGCAAAGGCATTTGACTGTGTGGATCACAACAAACTGTGGCTGACTCTGAGAAGAATGGAAATCCCAAAAAACCTGATTGTGCTCACGCAAAACTTAAACTTGGACCAGGAGGCAGTCGTCAGAACAGAGCAAGGAAACACTGCATAGTTCAAAATTGGGAAGTGTGTGCATCAATACTGTGTCTTATCTCCATTATATCTTTTCAATCTATATACAGAACAGATTATCCAGGAGGCTGGGTTCTATGAGAAATGTGGCATCAGGATCAACAATCTGCGTTATGCAGATGATACAAACCTGCTTGCTGAAACTGAGGACCTGAAGCACTTGCTGCAGAAGGTCAAGGACTGCAGCCTTCAATATGGATTGAAGCTCAACATCAAGAAAACAAAGATTCTCACCACTGGGCCTATTGGCAGCATCATGATAGATGGTGAAGAGACTGAGATTGTTGACAGCTTCAGTTTGCTTGGCTCCACAATCAACACTCTTGGTACCAGCAGCCAGGAAATTAAAAGATGAATTGCACTGGGAAAGTCTACTGTCAAAGACCTCTCCAAGGCACTGAGGAGCAACAATGTCAGTCTGGAGACTAAGGTGTACCTGATACAGGCCATGGTATTTGCCATTACTTGCTATGCATCAGAGAGCTGGACAATGACATGGGATGACAGAAGGAGAGTTGATGCCTTTGAGCTTTGGTGCTGGAGAAGAGTACTGAATATACTATGGACTGCTAGGAAACAAACATGTTCATCTTGGAGAGGGTGAAGCTAGGCTGCTCCTTGGAGGCAAGCAATCTGAAGCTTCATCTGACATACTTTGGACAATGTTGCAAGGTGGCATCAGTCCTTGGAGAGGGACATAATGCTTAGGAGGTGGAGTGACAGTGCAGGAGAGGAAGACCCTCGATGAGATGGACTGATTCCATCACTGGGGTAAAGGGGGATATGTGTGTTAGAGATAATAAGATTGGCAAGAGATAGAGCAGGGTATAGGCCTGTTGTACATAGGGTTGCTATGAGTCACAAGAGAGTCAATGGCACATAACAACAACTTTCCTTACAGGTTCATTATAACTGCTCTTTTTATATTATACAGAACTTAGTTCGCATTTTCTTATCTACCTTTCTACCACTTTAGCTTCTTTTCTTTATAAATGACATTGATACAACAGGAAGTTAGTAATCTTTGGTAAGTCAATGTTCTGAGCAAGTTAGGTAGTATCTTATACATTCTTCCCAAGATTTCCAGGATTTGTATTGTAGCCCTTAAATAGACATATGATTTTAAAAGAAATTCATCACTACTTCCCCCTCCCCCAATTGTTGTATATATTCCTCTCCTCTCCTTCCCCCAGCCCACCCTACCAGGCAATGCACTGTCATACATATAATGCCTAATCATATAGTCCTTTCAGTCAGTTATTCCTCTCATCTGTCCTATTGGAGTGTTCATTATCTATCCACTCTTTTCCCATTCTCTCCCCAATACCCCCATGTCTGTATTATAACAGCAGTGTTATGCAGTATTTGCCCTTTTGTGATTGAGATATTTCACTCAGTAAAATGTCCTCCAGGCTCCCCTACATTGTGTAATGTTTTATAATGTTGCATAATATTCCACTGTGTGAATGTACCATAGTGTTTCTATCCATTCATTTGTTGATGGGACACTTGTGTTGCTTCCATCTCTTTGGTATTGCAAATAATGCAGCAATAAGCATTGATGTGCATACATCTGTTTAGGTGGCAGCTTTGGTTTCTTTAGGGTGTAATCTCAGTAGTGGAACTGGTGGCTCAAATGGTATTTGTAACTAATAAAGTGCCAGACCACCTTCCATAGTGGCTGTGCCATTTTACATTCCCAAAAGGAGTGAGTAAAAGTTCCAGTTTCTCCACAACTTCACCAGTAATATTTGGTGCTTTCTGCCCTGTTGAACTTTGCTATTGTTGCTGAAGTGAGATGATATGCCATTGTTGTCTTGTTATCATTACTATTTTTAAAATGTTGAAAAAATTTTCCCCCATTGTTGTACATTTTCTTTCCCACTCCCCTCCCCTCCACCATAATCACCCCTTGTTTCAGATTGTAGTTATACATATAATGCTTAATCATATATTGCTTTCAGACAGTTCTTCCCCTCATGTGATTTAATGTAGTATTCATTATCTATCTACTCTTTTCCCATTCTCTCCCTAATGCCCCCATGTCTGTCCTATAATAGCAGTGTTATGCTGTATTTGTCCTTTTGTGATCAAGATATTTCACTCAGCATAATGTCCTTGAAGCTCCTCCATGCTGTGTAATGTTTTACTAATTCACTGTTTTTCAATGCTGTGTAATATTCCATTGGGTAAATGCCCCATAGTGTTTCTATCCATTCAATTGTTGATGGGCACTTGAGTTGCTTTCGTTTCTTTGCTATTGTAAATAACACAGCAATAAACATGGGTGAGCAGGCATCTGTTTGAGTTGTGACTTTGTTTCTTTAGGGTGTATTCCCAGTAGTGGAAATGCTGGGTCAAATGGTATTTCTATTTCCAACTTTTTGATAAAGTGCCAAACCACCTTCCATAGTGGCTGTACCATTTTACATTCCCACCAGCATTGAGTAAGAGTTCTAACCTCTCTACAACCTTGCCAGAATTTGTTGTTTGCTGGCCTGTTGAACTTTGCAATTGTTGCTGGGTGGTCATCATTACTTTTACATATACCACTGGAGAATATTTTCAAACCATACCAGTATATCTGTGTCTCTCTATCAACAGGATATCCTTTAGTTTCTTAAGTAAGATCTCCTGAAGGCTGGAGGGACAGGTAAGATAGTAATATAAGCAGTTGTTTTCATATTACCCTGTAACTAAGCAAGTGACTAAAAAATGAAAATGACCACAGACAGATTTTGGAGCTCTGGGTGGAAGTGGAAACGACAGAGAGCCCTAGTGAAACCTGAATTGAAAGGCAGAACAGTAAAGTGAGGGAAAGCTTGAGAAAAGCTATTGGCTCAGCTTACTGGTCATTTTAGGATGTGACCAGGCAACACCCTTAAAAAAGAATTTAGGATACCATTCACACTGAGGACAAATATTAACTCTGAGATACTAGGTAAAGAACTGAAAAATCAGAGTAGAACTGAGACATAATATGGATTTAAAATTGGGTTAAATAAAATAGCAAACTAAAAAATTTGGAACACAGTCAAGAAATTTAGAATAATGTTATCTGCCCAACTGACTGGAAAAGGTCTATATCTGTGCTCACTTCAAAAAAAAGTGATCTACTATAATGCAGAGGGAGCTCTGGTAGCCTAGTGATAAAGAACTGTGCTGCAATCCCAAAGTCATGCTCCGCAGAAAGATGGACAATCTTCCCCAGTGCAATTTACTCTCCCTGAAAACCAGCTGGAGGGTCGGTTATGAGTTGGTTCTGACTTGATGACACACAATATGATGCAGAAATTATGGATCACAACAAATTGCAGCACTGAGAAGAATGGAAATCCCAAAACACTTGACTGTGCTTATACAAACCTACAAGTAGACTAGGATACAGTCATCAGAACAAAGCAAGGAAACACTGCACGGCTTAAAATTAAGAAAGGAAATGCCATTCCCACAGAATTGTGGGCCAGACAGTTAACTGAATGCAGAAGTGTTTGGGTAACCTTCCTACATAACATTTGGTCCTATCATTTCAATACACTGCATCTTCGTTGACTGCCTGTGCTTCTCTATTGATCCCAAACCAAATCACAAGTCAGAATCATTTCATTTAGAATACTGAGTGGTGTCAAGTACTTTGGAGCAGAACAGGCAACTTCTGTCCTTGTTGATGAGAAAAGTCAAAACACTCCCGGATGATGGCTGGTGAAGCTGTTAGTTGAGCTAAAGTCTAGAAGCGACTCTAGAGCAAAGAGCTTACAAAAGAAGCAAACCCTCAAAGGTGGGGTCTGCTAATATCCCTCCAGTTAGTGTGGATCATGGCCGAGAGGCACCCTCGCTCCTCTGCATGCATTGGAAAACTTAGTCTCAGGAATTGTCTCTGTCAGCCTGTATATCCAAGGGCATGAAGCACTCAATGGGGCAGTTGACATTTGTGTTTGTTCCTGGATGGTATCCCTGAGAATACTGGTAGGAATGGAATGTCCTGGTTACTATGATAATGAAAATATGCACAGTACTAATTTTTTTTCCCTCCTCAGAGGATTCCAGTAATTGCCTAGAAATATCTTTTTCTTACCTGTTATTTATCATTCCCCCCCCCAGTATTTTTATATGGAAAAAAAATGTATTGAAGATACTTAGTATGCAGTTGATAAGAGGAATTTGGAATAATTATGGCTGGTGACTATTTTGTTTATACTGTACATGCCAAAGCTTTACTACTGTGGAAAAACAACTGTTTTAATAAAAGATTTACATTTAAAAAAATAAAGAAAGGACTGTGTCAGGGATGTGTTCTTTCTCCATACCTTTTCAACCTGTATGTCAAACATAATCATCTGAGAGGCTGGACTGGCATCAGGATTGGAGGAAGACCCATCAGGAGGACTGAAACATCTGCTGCAGAAGGTCAAGAACTGTAGTGCTCAATACGAACTGCAGTTCAACATTAAGAAAACAAAGATTCTCACCAATAGGCCAATTGGTAGCACCACGAAAGATGGAGACTATTAACAATTTCATCTTGCTTGGATCCACTTGGCACCAGCAGTCAGGAAATCAAAGGATGAATTGCACTGGGGAAGGTCTGCTGTCAAAGACCTCTCCAGAGTACTGAAGAGCAATGATGTCAGTCTCAAGACTAAGGTGTGCCTGATCCAGGCCATGGTCTTCACAATTATTTGCTAAGCACTGGAGAGCTGGCCAATGACTAAGGATGATGGAGGAAGAACTGATGCCTTTGATTTGTGGTGCTGGAGTAGAGTATTGAATATACTACCATGAACTGCCAAGAGAACAAACAGGTTTGTCCTGGAGAGGGTGAAACCAGGTTGCTCCTTGGAGGCAAGGATTCTGATGCTCATACTTTTGGCATGTAGCGAGGAGGGATCAGTACTTGGAGAAGGACATCATGTTTCAAAGGGTCAGCGTAAGAGAGGAAGACCCTGGATGAGATGGACTGACACAGTAACTGAAGTAATGGTGGTGAGTGTGTTGGAGAAAGTGAGATTAGCTCAGGATAGGGCAAGGTTCAGGGCTACTGTCCATAGGGTTGCTACTGAATTGCAGTTGACACATAACAACATCATCATCGTCATTAATAATACTTGGAAGTAAAATCTTGCTGAAGATTATTTAAAAATAGCTGAACACAGAAATGCCAAAAATTCAAGCTGGATTCAGAATAGGCCATGCAAGCACTACTGATGTCTGACGATCTTGGCTGAAAGCAGAGAATACAAGAAAGATGTTTTCCTTGTGCTTTACTGATTATACAAAGGATTTGACTATGATAAATTATGGATAACCTTGAGAAGACTAGTAATCCCAGAACACTCAATTATGCTCATGCAAACCCTATTCATAGACCAAGACGCAGCTGTCCAAACAGAATAAAGGAATACTGCATGATTTAAAATCAAGAAATTACATGGTTGTATTTTTTTTCCCTCCATACCTATTCAATGTGTTTGATGAGCAAATAATCTGAGAAGCTGGATTACAGGAAGAAAGTAGCATCAGGATTGGAGGACAACTCATCAACAACCTGTTAAACACCTGACACAAATCTGCTTATAGAGTGAGCATCTGCTGCAGAAGATCAAAGCCTTCAATATAAATTAAATCTCAACATCAAGAAAACAAAAACTGTCACAACTGGACTAGCATCAAGATAGATGGAGAAAAGACTGAATTTGTCAAAGATTTAATTTTATTTGGATCCACAGTCAAAACATATGATAGAAAGATTCAAGAAAGCAAAAGATGTATTACATTAGGCAAAAGAAGTGTAGGCATGTCAGTTTAAAAATTAAGGTACATCTGATCCAAGTCATAATATTTTCCATTGCTTACTATGCACATGAAAGCTGGACTTCACATAAGGAAGACAGAAGAACTGATGCCTTTAAACTGTGTTGGTGACGATTACTGGATATTGCCAAAAGAGCAAATAAATCTTTTTGAGGTACTGCAACCAGGGTGCTCCCTTTCAGGCAAGCATAATGAAACTTCATTTTACTTTCTCTGGGCATGTTGTCAGGAGGGGCCAGTCCATATAAAAACAACATGTTGAGAAAATTATAGGGTCAGTAAAAGAGATGAAGACCCTCAACAAGACATACACAGTGACTGCAACAATGGGCTGGAGCATTGTGAAGATCTGCAGATGTTGTAGGATAACATTCTGATTTGTAGTTCACAGGGACACTGAGTAGTAGTCAATTCAATGGCACCTAACAAAAAGAAAAGTAGAGTAAGAGTAATATAGAGATTATCTTTGGGAGGTCATAAACAGGAAAGCCCAAGTGGGCACTTGTTGAGGGACACAGGAAGCGAAAATGTTTTGGGTGAGTACCAATAAGTCTTGTTGCAGTTAAGATGTAGGAGAATGACTTGATCCACAGAAAAGCTATGGACATCAAAATCTAAGACAAATAAAGTACAACAAACAGCTAACTCAGCAAGTACTAACTGGCTCCCATGCAGCAACTGAGAAGCATAGGAGAACCTGTTTAGAACTGTCCATGTGGCATAGACACAAAGTATTACTCCACGAAGCCATACATGGTCATTGGAAAAGTCCTGAATTTGTGCTCTCAAGGCAGGAAATGCCACAGCCCCTTCCCAAAAACTGATAAAAGAATTCTACAGTGTTTTCTATGGAAGGACACACTCACCACATAAACTTCAGTGGGAACCTCATACCACAGTAACCACCACCTCTGGGAAAACCAGTCATAGCTGACACCTAGAAATAGCATTTTACAAAATCCCCCATTATTTGAGAAACCAAACAGACCACCAACTACTCATATGCAAGTTCAAGCTGAAGTTGAGGAAAATTAAATCAAGTCCATGGGAACCAAAATTTGATTTTAAGTCTATCCCACTCGAATTTCAAAACCATCTCAGGAACAGGTTTAAGGCCATGAGCACCAATGAGGGTAGGCCAAATGAGCTCTGGGAGGATATCAAGAAAATCGTCCCATGAAGAACGCAAAAGATCATTACAAAGGCTGAAAAAGAAGAAAAGACCAAGATGGATGTCAGATGAGACTCTGAATATTGCATTAGAGCACCGAGAAGCCAAAGCTAAAGAAAGAAACCAAGAAATC
>NW_006399928.1:4702574-4709429 GCF_000299155.1 Elephantulus edwardii | reverse complement strand
GTGGAGGGGTGGTGAAGGAGAGGAAGACCTTTGATGAGATGGATCGATTCTGTGACTGGAGCAGTGGGAATAAGTGCGTTTGAGATGGCTAGGTTGGCACAGGATAGAACAGCGTTTAGAGCTCTTGTACGTAGGGTCGCTATGAGTTGCAAGTGACTCGATGGCACACAACACCACCACCACAATAAACAATTCTAACAGAATTTAGGTTGGGATTGTTTTGTAATAACAGGTGCTGTTGAGTATGACTCATAACGACCCTATGAACAACAGATATGAACCTTGTCCTATCCTGTGCCAACCTCAGTCTCTGATACATTAAAGCCTTGTGAGGGTCCTCCTCTCTTCCGCCTGTCCCTCCACCTTTCCAAGCATGACCTTCTTCAAGGAATAGCCTTTCCTAGCAACATGGGAGATGAAGCTTCGCTATCCTTATCTCCAAGGAGCACTCTAGCTGTAATTTCTCCAAGACATATCTGTTCTTTTGGTAGTCCATGGAATATTCAGTACTTTTCTCCAACACCCCAGTTCAAAGGCAGCTTGTCACTCTTTTAATTTTTCCCCTTTTTCATTAATTTTTCTCTTCCTTTTTTTTAAATTGATTGTCCAGTTCTCAGCAGCACAGCAAGTGATTGCAAAGACCAAGATCTGAACCAAGTGCAATTTAATCCTCAAACTAATATCATTGCTCCTCAGGAACATTCCCTGACAGTAGACTTTCCCAGTTTTCTGATCTCCTGACTGCTGGTATGAAGTGTACTGACTGTGGCTCTAAATAAGAAGTCGTTGACAGTCTCAATCTTTTCTCCATCTATCAGGAAACTGCTTACTGGTCCAGTGGTGAGAATTTTTGTTTTCTTGACATTGAGATGCAATCCATACTTAAGGCTGCAGTGCTTGATCTTTTTCAAGTGTTTGTAGTCCTCACTTTCAGCAAGCCTAGTTGTTTCATCTGCATGACGAAGTATAATGATTGATGGAGACCACCTGCCTGAGAGCTCTGAGTAAATTAGTCATGTTTGGACAATAGCATGAGAAGGCACAAACTGCTCGTGATTCACGGCCTATGCAACATATCAGCATGATATGGAACAAAATAACTAGAGGTGATTTATTGATCTCAGTCATGTTTTCATGACTCTGATAAAACATCTTGTTTATGGGGAAAATGTCCTTGGGCAAAACAGACCATTTTGCTAAGAACTCCTTAAGATATTTCTTATGGGAGTTTTGGGGAAGATAAGTTCTAATAAAGATGGAGACCTTTGCAGTTTCGGGGCTCTTGGTCCTACAGACCATGAGTCCTGCTGTCTCCTAATTCACTAAAATGTGTGTGTGTTTTCTTCTAAGCTGTGTTGCTCCCTTCTGAGTCTTCCTTCAATCTTGATGACACATTCCCCTTTATAGAGTCCAGATTCTCGAATAATTTGCTTTGCATACAGATTGAATAGGTATATGGTAAGAGGATGCAACTCTAAAACATGCCTTTTCTAATTTGAAATCATGTCATTTCCCTTGCTCTGCTCACATGACAGCTTGTTGGTCTCATAACTGTGCTCATTCAAGTTTCACATGAGCACAATTAAGTGTTCTGTGATTTCCATTCTTAATGTTAACTATAATTTGTTATGATCCATACATACAGGATCATATGTGGTGGGATGTCACATCCTTAATCTGATCAAAGCCCTGATCTGTAAAGAGAACTCCTGAGGCATGGCCTGGAACATCTTTTATCTTACAAAAGGGTAGAAAAGGGAACAGAAAAGCAGAGGATAGGAACCTCTATACTAACAAGACAGAAGAGCCAGAGATGCAGTGCAACCTTTGGATCTAGGGAACTTAGAAGACACAGCTTTGAAAAGCCAGAACGTTGAATTTGGACTTCTAGCTTCTGAAAACTATGACACTATAAATTTCTGTTTGTTGAAGTCATCCATGTGTGGTATCTATTTTAGCAAGACTTTTTGTTATAAGCATCAAAGAAACTATCAAAAAGGCAATGGTATGGGCAAATATAAGAGCCAATGATACACAGTATCAGGGAGTAAACTCAGTAGTTATGTTGCATAAATTCTACAACTATTTGATTGTTGTTGTATGTGCCATTGAGTTGCTTGTGATTCACACCAAACCTATCTGCCCTATCCTGAGCCAATCTCACTGACTTCACACACCTATCTATTGCCCCAGTTACTGTGTCAATCCATCTCATCTGGGGTCTTCCTCTCCTGCACTGTACCTTCCACCCTTCCAAGCAGGATGTCCTTCGAGGACTGGTCCCTTCTGGCCCATGTCAAATGTATGTGAGACAGAGCTTCAAAATCCTAGCTGCCAAGGAGCAATTTAGTTTCACCCTCTCCAGGACAGACCTGTCCGTTCTTTTGGGGGCGGGGGGGGGGTGGTGGTGGTCCATGGTATATTCAATACTCTTCTCCAGCACAACCAAAAGGCATATAGATTCTTCTTGTCATCCTCTGTCACTGTCCAGCTCTCTGATGCAATAACAATTGTGAAGACCATGGCTTGAATCAGGGACTTTTTTTTGGTCTCTAGACTGACACTGTTGCTCTTTAGCACTTTGGAGAGGTCCTTTGATAGCAGAGTTTCCTAATGCAATTCATCTTACAATTTCCTGACTGCTGGTGGCAAGAGTGTTGATTGTGGAGCTGAGTAAACCAAAATTGTTAGTAATCGCAATCTCTTCTTCATCTATCATAATGCTGCAAATTGGCCCAGTGTGAGAATCTTTTTTTCTTGTTGTTGAGCTGAAATCCATATTGAAGTAATTTTCTGCAGCAAATACTTGCCGTCTTCCTCAATTTCAGCAAGCAAGGTTATGTCATCTGCATAACACAGGTTTTGTTGCTGAGTCTTCCTCCAATCACGATGACACAGTCTTCCTCATAAAGTACACGCTCCTAAATGATCTGTTCTGCATATAGACTGAAAAAGTATGGACACAAGACACATCCCTGATACACTCCTTTCCTGAATTTGAACCATGTAGTGTTTTCCTGCTTTGTTCTAAGGACCGTTTAAGTACAGGCTTTGCATGACCACAATTAAGTGTTCTGGGATTGCCATTTTTTTCCAAGTTAGCCACAATTTGTTGTGATCCACACAGTCAAATGCCTCTGTGTAATCAATGAAACACAGACACTCCTTTGGTACTTTCTGCTTTCAGCCAAGATCGATCTGACACTGGCAATAATGTCTCTAGTGCCATGACCTTTTCTAAACCTGGCTTGTATTTCTGATAGTGCTCTGTCAAAATATTGTTGAAAAAACAATTGTTCCAGTCATGTTTGGGTAATCTTCAGCAGAATTTTTCTTCTGTGTCATATTAGTGATACTGTTCAATAATTTCTACACTGTCAAGTCACCACCTTCTCTTTCAGTCAGCTGCCCAGATAGTTGTTTTCCAGATTTCTTGGCACAATCTGGTGAGCTGGTCGAGGGTAGCATTTATTTGTTGAAATATCTCAAATGGTATTCCATCAATTTCCGGGGCTTTGTTTTTGGCCAATTATTTTGGAGCAGCTTGAACTTCCTCTTCACTGCCTCTTGAAAATATGTTTTTATCATGAAATTCTTCTGTGTCAGCCAATTCCTTTTGGTTAGCGACTCTGTATACTCCTTCCATTTTCTTTTAATGCTCCTTAGACCATTCAATATTCTGTCTAAAACATTGTTAACTATTACAACCAGAGCCTTGATTTTTTTTTAGTTCGTTCGCCTTAAGAAATGCTGAGCAAGTTTGTCTCTTTTGGTTTTCCAACTCCAGCTCTTTGTATGTTTCATTATAATACTTTGCTTTGTCTTCTTGAACTGCCCTTTGAAATCTCTGTTCAGCTCCTTTACTTTATGATTTCTTCCTTTTGCTTTGGCTTCTTGGTACTCCAGTGCAATATTCAGAGTCACTTCTGATAGCCATCTCTATCTTTTCTTCCTCCTTTGTCTTTGTAATGACCTTTGTAGTCTTCATGAATGACTACTGGATATAGTTTTTATTATACTATGCACTAAGATTAATAGCACATTATTAATCAGAAGCCTCAGGTCAACATAATCATAAATCCTCGTTCAGGTATATAAATCCATAATGTCAGGTATGAACAGTTCCATCTGTGGTTCAGTTCCCCAATTCCTCAGTAGTCTTTGGGGTTGGTGAAAAGATTTGCTGTAAAGAGCTATAGAAATGCAGACCTATCAAAGGAATGACTCATATGACTGCAGGCATGTAGGCTATTTTTTCATAGAAACTGGCAATCAGTGGGCCAGGATGGATGCTGCTGGATGGTTAAATACAGTTGCACTACCAATTCTGTGCTGGTGTTTTCACATACACACCCCAGTGTGGAGAGTGATCTTTTACATTGATCCTCCAGATGTTGCTGAATTCTGAGACTATGTGTCCACAATGAAGGTAACTGAAGAACAGAGGGGGTTAAGGTAATGGCTAAAAATGCCAACCTTTGGCGACACCAGACATATAATAACTGGATACACAACAAAACACAAGGGGAAATAAAATGTGTACTAAGTTTTAGAAAACTAATATTTTGTTACTTGTTTGTTGGCAGCAAAGTGAAGTAAGTTGGTATACTAGTAAGTTGTTCAATTTGCGGTATCTATTAAGAAACAGGGAGATATGGTAGCCTAGTGGAAAAAAGCTGTGCTGCATTTTTTTAGTGTATTTAACTTTTCAAAATTATTATTATTAATTATAATGAAAATTTACAGAAATTTGGGATTTCCATTCACTCATTGTTGCACTTTGCTCCCTGCCTACCCCTCTCCCCAGTTCACTCTTCTCTTTAAAAAGTAAAATTCTTTAATTGTTATACAATCCCTCCCCCCAAGTCCACTCCATTATGTAGCCTTCGATCTGGACTCCTGTCATGACAATAATACCTAATCATATATCCCTTTTAAACAGTTCTCTCTCTCTCATCTTGTTTCAATGCAGTATAATTTATCCCATCTTTCTCAGTCTCCCCCGAACACCAATGTCAATCACGTTTTACAACAATGGTACTATGCAGTATTTGTCCTTTTGTGACTGAGATAATTCACTCAGCATAATGTCCTCCAGGGTCATCCATTTAAAATATTTCATGAGTTCCTTATTTTTCAATGCAGCATAGTATTCCACTATGTGAATATACCACAGCTTCTCTATCCATTCGTTTGTTGATGGGCACTTAGGATGTTTCCAACTATTTGCTATTGTGAACAAAACCGCAATAAACATGGGTGTGCATATATCTGCCTGGATGGCAGTTATGGTTTCTTTGAGGTATATTCCCAGTAGTAGAATTGCTGGGTCAAATGGTATTTCTATTTGCAACTTTTTGAGAAAACACCATACAGACTTCCACAGTGCTTGCAACCAAAAAAGCCCTGGACCAGATGGTTTTACAACTGAATTTTATCAAACATTCAGAGAAGTACTGTCATCAATTCTATATAAACTGTTTCAGGAAATAGAAAAAGATGGAATTCTCCCAGACTCATTCTAAGGAGGAAACATACCCCTGATAACAACGCCAGGAAAGGACACCACCAAAATAGAAAACTATAAGCCAATATCTCTTATGAACATAGATGCAAAAATCCTGTGTAAAATATTGGCCAATAGAATCCAATGATGCATCAAAGAAATCATTCACCATGACCAAGTAGAATTCATAAAAGGTATGCAAGGATGGTTCAACATAAGAAAAACGATCAAAATAATTCATCACATTAACAAAGCAAAGAACAAGAACCACATGATCCTATCAATTGATGCAGAAAAGGCCTCTGACAAAATCCAACACCCTTTCCTGATTAAAACACTCAACAAAACAGGACTAGAGGAGTACTTCCTTAACATTGTAAAAAGTGTATACACAAACCTGAGAGCCAACATTTTTCTCAATGGAGAGAGGTTAAAGACATTCCCTTTGAGAAGAGGAACTAGGCAAGGATGCCTAATATTACCTCTCTTATTCAACACTGTATTGGAAGTCAATAGCAGTAAGGCAAGAGAAGGAAATAAGAGGTATCCAACTTGACAAACAGGAGGTAAAATTCTCCCTAAGCTGATGATATGTTAGTATACTTAGAAAACCCTAACGATTCAGCAAGAAAAGTACTGGACATAGTTGACCATTTCATCAAAGTGGCAGGATACAAGATCAACATAAAAAAAATCAGTTGCATTTCTCTACTGTGACAAAGAGAATGGAGAGCTGGAGCGAAGAAAAACCAATACCCTTCACAATAGATAATGACAAGATTAAATACTTTGGAGTAAATGTTACCAGAAGCACAAAGGATCTATTCAAAGAAAAAATTGCAAAACATTACTACAAGAAACAAAAAGAAGTTATTTTATTACCTTTTCAATTTCTTCTTTGGTAATGGGTCTGTTCAGGTGTTTACCTTTGGTTTGTGTCAGTTTAGGTAGTTTGTGCATTTCTAAGTATGTGTCCATTTCCTCTAGGTTCTCATATTTGTTTGAGTATAGTTTTTCATCATTTTCTAATGTTAGCCTTTTTATTTTAGTTGGTTCTGTTGTGATGTTGCCCAATTCATCTCTTATTCAGATTATTTGTGTCTTCTTCTTCCTTAGTTTTGCTGGTCGTCTGTTGATTTTTATTGACCTTTTCAAAGAACCAACTCCTAGTTTTGTTGATGGTTTCAATGGTTTTTCAGTTTTCTATTTCATTTATTTCTGCTGGAAACTACAGAACAATATCATTGATTTCACATGCAAGCAAGATTCTACTGAAGATTATCCAAAAACGACTGGAACAGCACATCAGCAGAGAACTGCCGGAAGTCCAGGCTGGGTTTAGAAGGGGT
>NW_006399928.1:4692989-4701696 GCF_000299155.1 Elephantulus edwardii | reverse complement strand
AGGGACATCATGCTGGGCAGAGTGGAGGGACAGTGCAGGAGGGGAAGACCCTCTATGAGGTGGATTGATTCAGTGACTGGGGTAATCGGGATGGATGTGTCAGAAGCAGTGAGATTGGCACAGGATAGAGCAGGGTTTAGGGCTGTTGTACACAGGGTTGCTGTGAGTCGCAGGCGACTCGACGGCACATAACAACAACAACAATTTTTATAATTTAAGTTTTCTTCTTTTTCCTTCTTTTTTTATTCTGCTTTTTGTTCTAGCACATCAGTGGTGACAATTTTATCTTCTATTTCACTGGTTTTTAGTTCCATCTCTTCAACTCTGTTCCTGTATCCCTCTACCAGCATGTTTTCAGAGGCAGAAGATTGCCCATCCTTCTGCGGAGAAGCTGGTGGTCTCAAATTGCGGGCCTTCAAGATTACAGCATACACAACAAGATAAAAGTAAACAATTCAATTGAAAAATGGGCACAGGATGTGAAAAGACACCTCACCAAAGAAGACATTCAGATGGCAAACAAACACATGAAGAAATATTCAAAATCCCTAGCTCTAAGAGAGATGCAAATCAAAACCACTATGAGATATCACCTCACCCCAGTAAGAATAGCAAAATTTTACGGAACAGCAAACAACAAATTCTGGCGAGGTTGTGAGAAACTGGAATTCATTGTTGGTGAGAGAGTAAAATGGTGCAATCACTATGGAAGGCCGTATGGCACTTTTCAAAAAAGTTGCAAGTAAGTAAATGGCAATATTATGCTGATCAGTAGCAATGACTGGAGATTAGGTATGTCATCACCAAATAAAAATTGTGAAATATTTTTATAGTAAAAAAAAAAAAGTTGCAAATAGAAATACCATTTGACCCAGAAATTCCACTACTGGGAATATACCCCAAAGAAATCATAACTGCGACCCAAGCAGATATATGCACACCCCTGTTTATCAAGGCTTTGTTCACAGTAGCAAAGAGTTGGAAACAACCCAAGTGCCCATCAATAAAAGAATAGATAGAGAAGATGTGATATATTCATACAATGGAATACTACGCTGCATTGAAAAACAAGGAACGCATGAAATATTATTCGAAGTGGATGACCCTGAAGCACATTATGCGGAGTTAAATATCTCAGTGACAAAAAGATAAATACTGCATGGTACCACTGTTATAAAATAGGACTGACGTCAGGTTTGGGAGAAGACTGAGAAAAATGGGATAAATTATGCATACTGCATTGAAATAAGATGAGAGAGAGAGAACTATTTAAAAGGGATTCATGATTAGGTATTATTGTCATGACAGGAGTCCAGATCAAAGACTGTATAGTGGACTTGGGGGGAGGGGTTGTATAACAATGAAATAATTTTTCTTTTACTTTTCAAAGAGAAGTGCAAACTGGGGAAGAGGGGTGGACAGGGAGAAAAGTGTAACAATGAATGAATGGAAATAAAAAATTTCTGTAAATTTTCATTAAAATGAATAATAATAATAATAATAATAATTTTAAATAAAAATCACAAAAACACAAAATGCTGGAGGGTTAGCTATGGGTCAGTTCCAACTGTGAAGAAAATACTTAGGAAAAAATACACAAATGGGAAGAAATTAAGAAGTATTAAATATAAAAAATCTGCCAAAAATAAGAGATATATAGCAATAATGGGACCAAAGAAATTTTTTTTAAAAAGTAAAAGAACATAGGAAAATGAATAAAACAGTTTTTAGCAATTACCTTATATGTAAATGGTCTAAGCTCCCCATGAAAAAGCCAGAGTGATATAATAAATTAATAAAAAGCTCAAACTAACTAACAAACACCCTTGGGCTTCCTGCAAGAGACACACCTTAGAAACAAAGGTACAGAGACTAAAAGAATGGAAACAAAATATCCCACAGAATGCTTCTTCTCCTTGTGGTCAAGTCAGTGATGGCCCTGCATCAGTTTCCACCGATGTAAATCACATAGGGAGAGACTGTGTATTATTTTCCTGTGGCGTAGTTGGTAAAGTTGCATCACCAGAGAGGCATGGGTTAGCAGTGCAACTCCCTAAAGACTGTATCATGCTGGGAAAGGTGGAGACTCAGGGAAGAGCCTCAACAAGATGGACTGATAGTGATTACAACAATGGGAAGTGTCTTTCATATGCTAGGTAAAATTTTTTGTCTGTCAGGTACTGTTCTAACACTAAACATCCAAATTAAGACAGACTAGGACTAGTCCACCCACTTCTGACATATAACTGTCCTTCAAAAACCCTATGTACAGCAGAGCACACTTAGAGTAGACTAACAGATATGGCAACTGAGGCTGAGCCCTCAAATTTGGAAACACAAAGGAGGAGAAACAGTTGTAAGAAATTAACAATTTGTACATGAAATGTGAGAAGCATGAATGTAGGAAAACTAGACATTATAAAGAAAAAAGTGGAGCAAACAACAAATGCTGTTGATGTTGCGGAGGAACTGGAACACTTATTCACTGTTGGTGAGAGTGTAAAATGGTGCAACCACTGTGGAAGGCTATATGGCACTCTATCAAAAAGTTGGAAATAGAAATACCATTTGACCCAGCAATTCCATTACTGGGAATATACCCTAAAGAAACCATAACTGCCAAGCAGGCAGATATATGCACACCCATGTTTATTGCGCCTTTGTTCACAATAGCAAGGAGTTGGAAACAACCTAAGTGCCCATCAACAAATGAATGGATACAATGTAATACTACGCTGCATTGAAAAACAAGGAACTCATGCAATATTATTCATAATGGGTGCCTTGGAGGACATTATGCTGAGTGAAATATCTCAGTCATACAAGGACAGGTGCTGCATGGTGCCACTATTGTAGAATGGAACTGACATCAGGGTTGAGGTGAGACTGAGAAAAATAGGATAAATTATGCACACTGCATTGAAAGAGATGAGGGAGAGAACTGTTTGAAAGTGATATATGATTGGGTATTATGACAAGAGTCCAGAATGAAGGTTGCTTAGTGGAGTGTACCTGGGGTGTATGTGTGGGAATTCTATACCAATGAAATAATTTTTCTTTTATTTTTCAAAGAGAAGTGCGAATTGGGGGGTTGGGCAGGGAAAAAATGCAACAATGAATGTATGGAAATCCAAAACTCTCTGTAAATGTTAATTAAAATTAATATTAACAAAAAACCCTCAAAACAAAAAATAAAAAACAATAGACTGAATAAATATTGACATACTGGGTATTAGCAAAATGAGATGGATTGGCATGTTATGTTTTGAATCTTATGATTATACGAACTATTAAGCTGGTGATGAAAAGGTGAGAAAAAAGTGGAGTTGCTTTCATAGTTAAAAAGGCCATTTTCCTAAATCCATCTTGAAATAAAATATTTTGAGTGACAGGATAATATCCATACACATACAAGGAAAACATGTTAATACCATTATCATTCAAATTTATGTGCCTACAACCAGAACCAAAGAGGAAGAAATACATTATTTCTATCAAATGTTGCTGTTAGAAATTGATCAAACATGTAACCAAGATGCATTAATAATAATAGGTGACTGGAATGCAAAAGTTGGGAACCAAGAAGGATTAATAGTTGGAAAATATGGACTTGGTGACAGAAATGAGGCTGGGGATAGAATGACAGAATTCTGTACTAGCAATGATTTATTCATAGCAAATACTTTTATAAGAAACATAAACGCAGGCTGTACACATTGATTTCATCTGATCGGATACAGAGGAATCAGATGGATTACATCTATGGAAGGGATTGTTGGAGAAGTTCAATATCAGCAGTGAAAACTAGGCCAGGTGCTGATTGTGGAACAGACCATGAACTGCTCATATGCAAATTTAATTAAAGCTAAAGAAGGCTAAATCATATCCACAGGAATCAAAATTGGACAGAGTCTATCCCCCTTGAATTTAAAAACCAACTCAGGAATAGGTTTGAGGCCTGGAAGATATCAAAAACATAGTTCATGAAGAATGCAGAAAGTCATTATTAAGAAAGATGACAAGACCAAAATGGATGTTAGACTAGTTGCACTAGTGCACCAAGAAGCCAAAGCAAAGAGAAGAAACCAAGATTTTAAGGAGCTGAATAGAAGATTTCAAAGGGCAGTTCAGGAAGACAAGGTAAAATATTAGAATGAAATATGCAAGGAGCTGGAGTGAGAAAATCAACACGGCTGAATTCGCTTGGCATTTCTTAAGCTGAAGGAACTAAAGAACAAATTCAAGCCATGAGTTGCAATGCTTAAGTATGTTATGGGCAGAATATTGAATGATTCAGAAAGCATTAAAAGAAGATGGAAGGAGTATACAGAGTCATTGTATCAAAAAGAACTGGCTGACACAGAAGAATTTAAAGAAACAACATATGATCAAGAGGCAGTGGTGATGAAGGTGGAAATTCAGGTTGCTCTGGAGGACTTGGCAAAAAATAAAGCCCCAGGAATTGATAGAATCCCAATTGACGTATTTGAGCAAACAGATGCTGCCCTGGATGTACTCACCAAGTTGTGCCAAGAAAACTGGAGGACAACTACCTGGCCAACTGACTGGAAGAGATCCATATTTATTCCCATTCTAAAAAAAAGGTGACTTGACAGAGTGTGGAAATTATCGTACAAAATCACTAATATCACACACTAGCAAAATCCTGCTGAAGATTATCCAGAAAAGACCTGAACACTGACAGAGAACGACCAGAAATATAAGCTGTGTTTAGAAGAGGTCATAGCACTAGAAACATTATTGCCAATGTCAGATGGATCTTCGCAGAAAGTATAAAGTATCAGAACAATGTCTATCTGTGTTTCATTGACTATGCAAAAGCATTTGACTGTGTAGCTCACAGCAAATTGTGGCTAATCTTGAGGAAAATGGGATTGCCAGAACACTTGATCAAGCTTATGAGAAACCTATACTTGGACCAAGAAGCAGTCCTCAGAACAGAGCAAAGAAACATACCTCTTCAATCTGTATGCAGTAGAGATCATTTAGGAAACAAGGCTTTATGAGGAGTGGCATCAAGACTGGAGAAAGACTCAACCACAACAACCTATGATATGTAGATGACACAACCTTGCTTGCTGAAACTGAGGAAGACCTGAAGCATTTGCTGCAGAAGGTCAACTGTTGTCTTCATTACGGATTGAAGCTCAACATCAAGAAGACAGATTCTCACCACTGGGCCAACTGGCAGCACCATAATAGATGGAGAAGAGACTGAGGTTAGCAATTACAGCTTGCTTGGCTCCACAATCATCACTCTTGACACCAGTAGTTAGGAAGTCAAAAGATGAATTTCTTTGGGAAAATCTGCTGTTATGGACCTCTCTAGAGTGCTGAAAACCAATGATGTCAGTCTAGAGACAAAGGTGTTCCTAATCCAGGCCAAGGTCTTCTCAATTACTTGTTAGGCTTCAGAGAGCTAGACAATTACTAAGGATGACAGAAGAATAGATGCCTTCGAGTTTTGGTGCTGGAGAAGAGTCTTGAACATACCATGGACTGCCAAGAAAGGAATTGGTCTGTCTTGGAGGCTAAGATTTTGAAGTTCCATCTCACATAATTTGGGCACGTGGCCAGGAGAGATTGGTCTTTGGAGAAGGACATCATGCTTAGAAGGGTGGAGGGACAATGCAGGAGAGGAAGACCCCAGATGAGATGGATTGATATGGTATCTAGGGCAATGGCTTGACATGTCGTAATTAGTGAGACTGGATCAGGACAGGGAAGGGTTCAGAGCTGCTGTACATTGGGTCGATATATGTCGCAGGCGACTCAATGGCACATAACAATGAAAACATACTATATTGGTTATTATAGTAAAAAAGACCTTGAGGAAGAACTTTGTATTTAAAAGTCAGTTGTTATTAGAACATTATTCTAAGTAGTACAGTGCTCTTCTGTCAATATGCTGTACTGAAGTAACATGGGGCTGCTATGATGCTGAACCTTATGCCATTGGGGTGTAAAATGCCATAACGGTTACCTGTGGTGGACAGTGTTTGGTGGAGCTCCCAGTTTAAGATAGGTTTGTAAGCAGGAGTGGCATCCACTTCCTAAACAACATGACTCTGGAAACTCTATGAACTTTGATAAATGACAATAGTTATAGAAAGGCTTCAGATCTTTTGTTCATAAGGTCACAATGAGCTGTGCTCGACTCGACGGCAATCAACAACAACAACAAAAACAACAACAACGGGCATGGCCGAGCTTGGGAGGAAGGTGCAGGATAGGGTAAGGTTGAGATCTATTGTTCAAAGGATCATGATGAGTTGTTCTTGTCTTGGTCACATATCACCAACATCATGATCATCATGCTGCCTACTGGTCCAGTAGTGAGGATTCAACCTTCCCTCCCCATGCATAGAGACCTTTTTCCAGGATAGAACATTTGCTAAACCACAAAACAATAGTCTCAACAAATTACAGAGACTGAAATTACACAAAGTATCTTCTCTGACCATAAAGGAATAATACTGTAAATTAGCAGTAAACAAAAAACTAGAAAACACACCTATTCCTGGATATTAAAATCTGCACTACCAAGTAATTATTGAATCAAGGAAGAAATTAAGAATGAAAGTAAAAAAAAAACACCTAGAAGTAAATGAAAATAAATAATACAAAAATATATGAGATGCATCAAAGGTAGTCCAAGGAGGAAAAATTATAACAATAAATGAGTATAAAAGAAATAATAATGAAAAATAGTCTGCAGCTTGAGGAACAACAACAAAATGAAGTGCAAATGAAGTATGAACGTACTAGAATAAAAATAGAGCAGAAATAAATGAAGTAGAGTGCAACAATAGGTAGATAAACATATCCAGAAGTTCGTACCTTGAGCAGATCAATGAACTAGAACTAACTGCTAGGCTGACAAATACAAACAAACAAAGAGGCAAATACCTAAGAAATAAAGTAGAGACATTACAACTGACCTAGTCAAGTAAAAAGGATCATAACAGAATACTATGAACAACAATATTCCAATAAAATTGCTTATTTTATAAAATGGATAAGTTCCAAAAGGAATTTACCTAAACTGGCTTGAAAACAGAAAAGATTTAGTCAACACATAACAATTTCAGGAAGTAGCATATGATCAAGTACCAATGATCCTAAAGGAAGTTCAAACTACACTGAAGTCATTCATAAAAAAATAAGGTCACAAGAATTTATGAACTACCAAGTGACATGTTTTAGCAAACAGATACAGGCCTGGATGTGATCTCTAGTCGATTTCAAGAAATTTAGATCTGGCTAGTCAACTGACTGGAAGACCTGTATTTTTACCATTCCAATAAACGGTAATCCATCAGACTGGAAATTAATTATGCAGATGACACAACCTTGTTTGCTAAACCAAGGAGGATTGAAGCACTTGCTACAGAAAGTCAAGGTTTGCAGTCTTAAACATGGATTTAAGCTCAACATCAAGAAAACAAAGATTCTCACCACTGGGCTTATTAGCAGCATTATGACAAAGAAACTGAGATTGTCAACACCTTCAGTTTGCTTGTCTCCACAATCAACACTCTTGGTACCAGCAGCCAGGAAATAAAAAGACAAATCGCACTGGGAAAGTCTGTTGTCAGGGACTTCTCCAGAGTACTGAAGAGCAATGATATCAGTCTGGAGACAAAGGTGTGCCTGATCCAGGCCATCATTGTTGTTGTTATGTTCCATCAAGTCGCTTGCAACTCACAGCGACTTTATGTACAACAGCCTTATACTGTTATACTCTATCCTGTGCCAATTTTATTGTCTCTGACACACCTACCCCCATGAATCAATTCATCTCATCGAGGGTCTTCCTCTCTTACGCTATCCCTCCACCGTCATAAACCTGTTTGTTCCCCTAGCAGTCCATGGTATATTCAAAACTCTCCAGCACCATGGCTAAAAGGCATCAATTCTCCTTCTATCATCCCTAGTCATTGTCCAACTTTCTGATGCATAGCAAGTAATTGAAAAGACTATGGCCTGGATCAAAGCTTTGTCTCCATTGCTTATGGTGAGATGGAACTGAGGCATCACTGGGGTGATAGGTCCCTCCATCTGGGGATCCTTGCCTTCATAGCTGCAGGGCCATCCCAGGCACCAAAAAGGATAAGACTTCACCATGTAGCCTTCGCTCTAGACTCCTGTCATGACAAAAATACCTAATCACATATCCCTTTTAAACAGTTTTCTCCCTCATCTGTTTCAAATACATTATTGAACCCGTCTTTGTCAGTCTCTCCCCAACCCCAACGTCAGTCCTGTTTTACAACAGTGGCACCATGCAGTGTTTGTCCTTTTGTGACTGAGATACTTCACTCAGCATAATGTCCTCCAGAGTCACCCATTTTTAATATTATTGCAATGAGTTCCTTATTTTTCAATGCAGCATAGTATTCCATTGGGTGAATATACCACAGCTTCTCTATCCATTCGTTTGTGATACTTAGGTTGTTTCCAACTCCTTGTCATTGTGAACAAAGCCGCGATAAACATGGGTGTGCATATATCTGCTTCGATGTCACTTATGGTCTCTTTGGGGGTTTTTCCAGTAGTGAAATTGCTGGGTCAAATGGTATCTCTATTTGCAACTTTTTGAGAAAGCGCCATACCACCTTCCACAGTGGTTGCACCATTTTACACTCCCACCAACAGTGAATAAAGGTTCCAGTTTCTCCACAAC
>NW_006399928.1:4686428-4692751 GCF_000299155.1 Elephantulus edwardii | reverse complement strand
AAAAGAAAAAAAGAATAAGAGGCTTTAGTATACAGAACTTTAAGCTGAGGAAGAATTTTCTTAGCTCTCTGTGAGAGAGGGTTGACTTGAGACCCTCTGCATACCAGCTGCTTGAGTGGACAATCCTAATCTCCTGCCATACCAGCAACAAGGAAGACTCTAAGCTGCACCAGAAAAGTGAGGGAAGTGAGGCTTTGTGCTGGGAGAGAGCACTCTCCATTGCTTGTGGGGAGATAGGACTGAGGCGTCCCTCAGTCTGGGGTAACAGGTCCCTCCATCTGGGGATTCTTGCCTCTGCAGCTGTGGGGCCATCCCAGAGGCCAAATAGGACAAGAGACTTTAGTATACAGAACTATAAGCAGAGGAAATGTTCGTAGCTGTCAGAGAGAGAGGGGGCTGACTTGAGATGCCGGGCACACAGATGTTTGAGCTGGCAGCCCTGATCTCCAATCTTGTGCCACTCCAGAGACAACACAAAACATTAAGCTCCAGAAGAAATGGTGCATGAGAAACTGCTTCATTAGAGCATCTTGTCTCACACCACTCATTCACTTCATACATGTAGGAGGCCTAAAGAGTTGGTGTCAAAAGACTATGTCAAGGCGAGATTCCTACAGGGCTGCAGTGCAAAACAGAGAGAACCTCAGGACTTTAGGAAAGGCAAATTTTCCCAGAAAGGACTTAACAGTAGAGTGAGTAGCTCACCCTATAGACTGAACATTTTAACTTGGCAACTAATTAGTAACATTATAAAGACAAGAACCAACAACAACTTTCACAGACATAATAGAAATGACCTAACATTTATCAAGAAAAACTTCACATTATGTCAAGAAAGCAGCTGACAGCTCAAACACTATGAAAAATAAAATAAGCCTTCTCAAAAAAAAAAAACACCCCAATCTCCCCCAAACAAAACAGAAAATACTAGAGACTTCATGAATACATAAGAGTCAGGAAGGTAGTTGATATATGTAGATATGGAGTCATTCAAACACAAATGATGGAAGAAACAATGGAAGCCACAAATAAAGAGAAAGATCCAGAGATAGAGAACTAGAAAAAAAAAATCTTGATGAAGAGTTATTTGAACAGATATGGAAGAAGGTGCAAATTATGGAAGAAACACTGGAAACTACTAAAGAGACACAGAGCCAGAAGAAATATACTGATGAGGAGGAATATGTACAAATATGGAAAAAAAATGGAAGAAAGAATTGAAACTACAGATAAACAGGTACAAGAACTTAATAAATCATCAGAAGATAGAGAAGGTACTGCCAACACAGTAATAAACACAACTGAAAGGCATGAAAATGCAATCCAGAATAATAAGACTGAAATGGCATAAGCGTCCAACACACTTGAAAGACAAAAAACAGAACAGAAAAGGCAGAAGTCAGAGATGTAGAAGACAAGAACCTCAATGGAAACATACTAGAAGAAAAATCAGAGATGAGACATGAAGAAAACATTAGAATTGTGGGATAACATCAAAAGGATTAACATACTTATGATTGGCATTCCAGAATATGAGAAGGATAGGGAAAGCACTGAAATAATTGTGGAAAAGATAGTAGAAGAAAAGTTCACTAGTATTTTGAAGAATAAGGAAATCCAAATTCAGGAAGCTCAGTAAACACCAAACAGAACAGACCCAAAAAGGAAAACATGAAGATGTAACATAGTTAAATTCTTCAAAATAAAAGATAAAGATAGATTACTGAAAGCAGCACAAGAAAAACAAAGCATCACCTACAAAGGAAAAGCAATCAGATTAAGTTCTGACTTCTCAGAAGAAACCATGCAAGTCAACAATGGGATGGCATATAGAGAACAATGAAAGAAAACAACTGCCAACTCAAGATCTTGTACTCAGCAAAACTCTCCACTAAACGTCAAAGAGAAATAACATCCTTGTACCCAACTATAACTCAATTCACTTTCTTCTCAAATGCATGTGATACATTCTCCAGAATCAATCAAATATTAGGACACAAAGCAAGCCTCAACAAATTAAAGAACACTGAAATAGTACAAAGTACCTTCTCAGATCACAATACTATAAAACCAGAAAATAACCACAAGAGGATAAAACTTGTAAAACCACCAACATGGAAGCTAAGTAACACCCTACCAAAAAAGAAATTAAAAAAATTCCTCAAAACAAAGGATAATGAAAAGACAATGTATCAAAACCTCTGGGATGCATCTAAGGCATTCCTCAGGGCAGTTCATAGCAATAGGCAAACAAAGAAACAAAAAAAAAAAGAAAATGAAAATTTAATAATCTAAATCAAAACCTTGATCAAATAGAAAAAAAACAACAATCTAACCCCACAGCTTCTAGAAGAAAGGAAATTATATGAACAAGAGCTGAAAGCAATGAGATAGAAAACAGAAAAACAACTGAAATCATCAATAAGACCAGGAGCTGGTTTTTTGAAAGGGTCAATAAAATTGACAAACTACTGGCAAAGTTAACAAAACAAAAAAAAAAGACACAAATCAATTAAGGAATGATAGAGGTGACATCACAACAGAACAAGAGGAAATTAAATCTGTAGTATCAGAATATTATGAAAAGCTATACTGTGGTAAATTTGAAAACGCAGAAGAAATGGACAAATTCCTTGAAACTCATGCCCTACCCAGATTGTCATGGTCAGATGCAGAACACTTGAACAGACCCACTACAAAAGAAGAAATAGAACGGTCATAAAAGCTCCCCCACAAGAAAGTCCTGGAACAGATGGCTTCATGGCTGAATTCTACCAAACATTCAGAGAAGATTAATCACTAATCCTAGTTACTTTTTTAAAAATAGAGAGGAAAAAAAAGGAACACTCCTGGAGACATTTTATCAAGCAACCATAACCCTAATACTCACACCAGGCCAAGATACTATCAAAAAAGAAAACTACAGACCAGTATATCTTATGAACATAGACACAAAAATTCTTAACAAAATCCTAGCCAACAGAATCCAAAAGCACATAAAAAAAAGTATTATGATCAAGTGGGATTCATAAGAGGTATGCAAGGATGGTTCAACATAAGGAAAGCAATTCACCACATTAGCAAAGCAAATAACAAGAACCATATGATCCTAGCAATTGATGCAGAAATGACATTTGATAAAACCCAATATCCCTTCCTGATTAAATAGAAGGGAATTTCTTCAACATAGTGAAAAAGTATATAGAACCAGTATTAATAATAATAAATAATAATAATAATAATAAAAGACTGAAAGTATTTTCTTTGTGAACAAGGACCAGAAAAGGAAGCTGTCATCACTTCTATTCAATATTGTACTGGAAGTACTTGCTAGGGCAATATGACAGGAGAAGGAAATAAAAGGCATCCAGATTGGCAAAGAGATGGCTAAACTGTCACTACATGCAGATATAATAGTGTACACAGAAAACCCCAAGGACTCAACAAAAAAAAACTGTTAGAGCTAGTAGACCAAGTTAGTAGAGTGGCAGGATATAAGATCAATATATAAAAAAATCAGTGGAAAATCTCTACAGTAACAAAGAGAATTCAGAGAAGAAAGCCAAGAAAGATATACCATTTACAATAACCAACCACAAACTGAGATACTTGGGAGTGAACCTAACTAGAGACACAAAAGATCACTATAAAGAAAACTACAAAACATTTTTGCAAGACACAATAAAAGTCCTAAAAAAAAAAAATAGGAAAAATAATCCCTGTTCATGGATAGGAAGACTCAATACTTTGAAAATGACAATCCTACCAAAAGCAATCTACATGTTAAATGCAATCCAAATCCAGATACCAAATTAATTTTCCAAGAAGATTGAAAGGGAAATTACCTAATTTATTTGGAGAGGCAAGAGACCTGTAATAAGCAAAACACTTCTGAGAAGCAAAAATAAAGTTGGAGGCATAGCACTCTCTGACCTCTAAACCTACTACACAGAGGCAGTAACCAAAACAGCATGGTGCTGGTACAATAAAAGGCTCATAAAACAATGGGCCAGAATTGAGAACTTAGAAATGGACCCATCAGTCTACAGTTAACTGATATTCAACAAGGAAATAAAACCTATCAAATGAGGACACAATAACCTCTTCAATAAATGGCCCTGGAAAAACTGAGCTGCTACCTGTAGAAAGCTGAAACAGGATGCACATCTCACACCATTTACAAAAATCAACTCAAGGTGGATCCGAGTAAAGCCCAAAACCATAAAGTTCATAAGGGACAAACTGGGCTCAAGCTTAGTAAAAGGCATAAGATTTACACAATTTGAAGAGAAACCAGTATATTGGGATCAAGGTTAGAAGGCCTAGTCTATGGTATAAACAGACTGCCAAATACAATCAGAAATGCACAATCTGTAGAACATAAAATTGATGAATGGAACCTGCTAAGGATTAAATCTCTGTGATTATAAAAAACTGTTTCCAACAGGAGGAAAAGAAAATCTACTGACTGGGAACAAGCGTTTGGCAATATCATCTCAGAAAAGGTTATCGTAACAAAAGTTTACAGAATACTCCTGAGATTCCAGAAGAAAAAGACTGATAACCCAATTACAAAATGGACAAGAGATATGGGAAGACTTTTCACAGATGATAACATTCAAATGGCCAAAAGACACATGAAAAAATGCTCCAAATCACTGGCAATAAGAGATGCAAATAAAAACCTCAATGAGATACTCTCTCACCCTAGTAGCAGTGGTAAAGTTTAGCAGGGCAGCAAGTAATATATTTTGGAGAGGATGTGGAGAGATAGGAATTATTATTTTTTTTAATAAATCTTTTTTTTCTGTCTCAATTTTTTTTTTAAATTTTATTTTATTATTTTTTGTGCATGTACCGTCAAATCAGATCTGACTGGAGCAGGAGGAAATTATCCCTCCTTCTCCGGCATAGCATCTGGTGGATTTGAACCATGTACCTTTGGGATTGCAGTACAGCTTCTTGCCAGTAGGCCACCAGAGCTCCCTGAGATAGGAATTCTTATACATTGTGGGGATTGTAAAATGGTACAACCACTCTGGAAGGCAGTTTGGTGCTTCCTCAAAGAGCTGAACATAAAAATTCCCTATGACCCAGGTATTCCACTGCTTGAACATAACCAGAAAAAATGAGAACTGAGGCACAAACAGACTCGTACACCAATGTTCATAGCAGCGTAATTCAACACAGCAAGAAAATGGAAACAGTCCAAATGTCCAACCACAACTGAATGGATTGAGAAATTATAGTACATTCACACAATGGAATACTATGCAGCACGCAGGAGCAATGATTCTGTAAATGATGACCTAACTTGGAAGTGACTGGAACACATGCTAAGTGAACTAGCTCAGTCCCATAAGGACAAGTACTGGATAAGACCATTATTGTAGAATATGTAGGTATGTAGGAGGATTCAAGGCAGGGAGAGGGGAGCAGAGGGGTGAAGACTTGAGCTTAATCATAGGGTCACATAATTTGATGAGTGGAGGGAGGGATGGGTAAAGGAAAGAGGAAAGACCCAGTGTGAACAACAATATATATGAACTTTGTAAGTAAGCCAGTTTAAAAAAAAAAAAAGAATACTTTTTCACAACAGAAAAAGATTGCAGCCTTCAGTATGGATTACATCTCAACATCAAGGAAACAAAAATCCTCAACTGGTAAAAGTATGACTTAAAAGATTGAAGTTTTCAAAGATTTAAATTTACTTGGAACCATCATCAACATACATGGCAGCAATAGTCAAGAAATCAAAATCTGTGTTGCATTCGCAGCCGGGGCGCGGCGGAGGCCGGCGGAGAGTTAGGCGAGCGTAGGACGTGGCCAGGCACCGAGCCGGGCACTGAGCTCCTCCGGGTCCCTACACTCCGGCAGAGGTGGCGAGCAGCGCAGCCGGAGGCAGGGAGCGCGCCCGCTGGCCCAGCCCGAGCCCCACGCCCGTGGCCCTGGGGAGGAGGCTGCGCCCGGGGCGCTGGGGGACCCTGCGGCAGACCCTGACGCGAAGGTGAAGCTGAGCCTTCCAGAGCTTGGAAATGCTGTGTTTTATGAGGTCCTAACTCTGCAGGGCGTCCACAGCCGCCAAGGTTGTGACTTGGCGTGGCCGTTGTATTCTGGATCGGTGTCCCAGCGCGTGCTCATGAAACAGGTGTCACCTCACTTGCTATGTGACATCCTTCTAGAAGATGTGATAGCCATACTTAATACCCTGTCAAATTGAAGGACTGTTAAGATTAGTCTCAGGTGTAGACGTTTCCAGTGTGAAAATAAAATCAATCTCTAACCCCTCCCCTTAAAACACACACACACACACACACACACAC
>NW_006399928.1:4682985-4686328 GCF_000299155.1 Elephantulus edwardii | reverse complement strand
CAACAACAACAACAAACCAGCAGCAGAAATCTCATACTTAAATTTAGGTAAATCTCCCTACACTATGACTTAGTTGCCTTGATAGCTGTATCTGTCCTCCCCTCTTTGGGTGAGAGATCGATTAATAAACGACGTTTACATCTGGTCTTTCCCTCTAATTGAATTGCTGGTAAGACCCTTGGCCCAAGGAATGAACTGTGCTTCAGAGGACGAATATTTTAGTATTATTCATCACCTTATGATCAGAATGACTTCATAAGTGGTGATTAAACTCCAGTGTTGAAAAGTGATTTCTGGGTTCCTTTTGAAAATTGCAAGGAGGGCGCCTTCCCCCTGGCCTTTGACTTTTATTATTCATCCAGATCTCCTGTGCTGCACAAATGACAATACAGCTCGTCCTCCCTTTCCAGTAAAGGTGAATTCTTTTGTTATCAGACACTCCTCACATGCCCTTTTCCATATCTGTCTTCCTCTTTCCTAAGTTCCTGCCATCTTGGATAGCCACCCTCCTTCACAACATGATTGAAATGATGTCCAGAACATCAATGAACTGTTTGGCCCACTGCCCAGTTATCACTTTGGAGAGAAATCAATAAACTTATTCGTACCCTTGGAAAAAAAATTTGTGTTGCACTGGGAAAATCTGCTGTCAAGGAAATCTCCAAAATGCTAAAGAGCAAATATTTCAATACTTGATCCAAACCATGGCAATTTCAATTGCTTTCTGTGCATCTCGAAGTTGAATAAATTCTAGAAGATGAACCGATAACCTTGAACTGTGTTGCGAAGAGTACTGAATATCCTGTGAAATGCCAAAAGAATGAACAAATTTGTTTTGGAAAAAGTGCAAGCAATGTACTCCTGAGAGACAAGGATGGCGAAATTTCTTCTCACAAGTGGCCAGTCCCTGGAAAAAGACACAATCCTGAGAACAATGGAAAATCAAGAGAGAGATAGGAAGATCCCCAACAAGATAGACTGGTATAGTGCCAATAATAATAATAATAATAATAATAGGCATATCTCAGGGAAGAGATGATGAGAATTGTGCAGGAATAGGACAATGTTCAAATCAAGGAAACACACAAACTATGAAACAAGTAGCATCAGAGCAATTCAAGCCACCCTATCCCAGGAATGACAAATTGGGGAAAAAAAGTGTCACATTTATAATAAAAAAGGAACATTTTAAGGTCTATCCTGAAGTATAATGCTGTGACAGGACATTATCCATAAGATTACAAGGAAGTATTATTATTACAACTATTATTCAAATATTTACGCCAACCATTAAGCCAAAGATGAAGCAAGTGAAGACTTCTGCCAACTTCTGCAGGCTGAAATTGATTAAACAAGGAATTAAGAAACATTACTAATAATTGATGACTGGGAAGCAAAAACTGGGAACAAAGAAAATGGACTGGTAATTGGAAAACTCAGCATTAGTGACAGAAATTAGGTTGGAGACAGAAAGAGTTCTGTAAAATTAATGAGTTGTTCATAGCAAATAAGTTTTTTAAAGAACATAAACATGGATTATATACCTGGACCTCACCACATAGATGACACAGGAATAAAATAGACAACATCAGTGGATAGAATCAATGGAGAAGCTCAGTATCCGCAGTCCAAGCAAGACAAGGGTCTACTTTGGAAGAGGATTATCAATTGCTCATGTGCAAGTTAAAACTGAAGATGATTGAAGAACCAAAAAAGGACTGCACAGACATTTGTACGGAATTTAAAAACCATCTCAAAAATAGGAAGGTACACTAAACATTAATGACCAAAAATCACATGAGTTGTGATGACATCATCCACAAAGACAGTAGATGGATCAAAGTAACTAGTAACAACAGAAAAAGAAGGAGCAACTGTGAAACCTGGCCTGTCAATAATCACACTTAACGTCCATGGTTTACACACACCAATTAAGAAAAAAAGAGTAGCAGAACGGATTTAAAAGAAAAAACAGAAAGGTCTTCGATGTATGTTACCTACAACAGACACATCTAAGAAATGAGGTGAAAGCTAGACTTAAAAATCAAAGGTTGGGAAAAAATATACCAAACAAATGACATCCACAAAAAAAGCAAAGGTGGCAATACTAACCACTGATAAAATAAAGAGTTCAGGATGGAAAACACAATAAAAGATAAGGTAGGGTACTATATAATGATTAAAGGCAAAACAGATCAAAAAGGTATAACCTCAGTCAAATCCTATGCACCAAATGAAAGACCTCCAAAATAAATAAGGGTTAAAGATTTGAAGAAAGAAATACACAGCACCAAAATCTTAGAAGAGACTTTAACATACCACTCTAACCAATGAACACCAACCTGAAAGAAACACATCAAACATGCTGAAACTATATAATTAATCAACCTGACCTTGTAGATATATCCAGGGTACTTCACCCAACTAAAACTAAATTTCCTTTCTTTTCAAATATCTATGGTACAAAACTGATTATACATTAGGACACAAAGCCTCAACAAATTAAAAAAAATGATATGTGCTCGCTTCGGGAGCACATATACTAAAACTGGAAGGATACAGAGAAGATTAGCATGGCTCCTGCGCAAGGATGACACACAAATTCGTGAAGCGTTCCATATAAAAAAAAGAAATAATAAAAAGTATCTTCTTAGACCATAAAATTAGAAACTAAGAAGAGGAGAATAAAAACCACCTATCTGGAAGCCAAGTAACACCTTGCTTGAGCACTACTGGGTTAAAAAAAAAAAAGAAAAAAGTTTCTCAAAGTGAATGAAAATACAATATATCAAAACCTCTGGGTTATGGCCAAGACAGTCCTCAGGAGTCAGCTCAGAGCAATAGTCAAACATATAAAAAAAGAGAAATGCACAAAATAAAACACTTAACACTTCAATCAAATAGAAAAAGAACAACAAGCCAATTGCATAGACTCTAAGAAAGAAAATGATAAAGACAAATGCTGAAATAAAGGGATAGAAAACAGAACAACAAATGAAACTATCAACAAGGAGACAGTTTATCGAAAGGGTCAATAAAATAGACAAACCACTGGCAAACTAAAAAAAATAAAAAGACACACAAATAACTAAGAAATGAAAGAGGTGACATCACAACAGAACCACCTGAAATTAAATGGATAACAGAACATTATGAAAAGCTATGGTAGCCACCACAACAAGATAAAGGTAAATAATCCAATAGGGAAATGGGCACAGGATATGAACTGACACTTCACCAAAGAAGACATTCAGATGGCAAATAAGCACATGAAGAAATGTCAAAAATCCCTAGCTCTAAGAATTAAAACAACTATGAGATATCATCTCACCCCAGTCAGAAT
>NW_006399928.1:4653646-4681670 GCF_000299155.1 Elephantulus edwardii | reverse complement strand
GGGGGGGGGGTGTGTGTGTGCTGAGAAAGATGGGTTCAATAATGTATACTGCATTGAAACAGATGAGGGAGAAAACTGTTTAAGAGGGATATGTTATTAGGTATTTTTGTCACGACAGGAGTTCAGAGCGAAGGCTGTATAGTGGAGTGGACCTGGGGGGAGGGATTGTAAAACAATGAAAGAATTTTTCTTTTACTTTTCCAAGAGGATAGTGTACTGGGGGGAAGGGTTGGGAGGGAAGAAAAGTGCAACAATGAATGGATGGAAATCCAAAGTCTCTGTAAATTTTCATTGAAATTAATAATAAATTTTAAAAAAGCAAGTCTAAAAAAATTTTTTAAAAAAGCAGCTATAAAGCTATGATAGTGTTGCAATCTCAAAGGCAAATGGTTCAAATCCACCAGCTGCTCCACAAGAGAAGGATGGGCAATCTCCTCCTATGTGATTAACTGCCTCCAAAAGCCTGCTGGATGGTTAGCTATGGATTTAGATCTGACTTGATGGTATATAACAACAACATACTTGAATAAATTTGAAAACCTAGGGGAAATGGACAAATTTCTAGAACTCCACACCCTATCCATACTAATATAGACAAATGTAGAACACAGGAATAGACCCATCACAAAAGAAAAAACTGAGGTCATTAAAAGATTCTCTCAAAAAAAGAAAAAATAAAATCCTGCCCAGACAGCTTTACAGGTGAATTATACCAAACATTCAAGGATAAATTATCACCAATTCTACTTATTTAAAAATTAGAGAAAGAAGACTCTTAAGAGTCATTCTATGAAACAAACATAACCCTAACAAGAAAACCAAGTAAAGATATAACCAAAAAACCCCCCAAACCAAATACCTATAAATCAATCTCTCTTATGAACACAGACACAAAAATCCTTTACATATACTCACTTTGGAAGGAAGTTAGGAGTTTCCTCAAAAAGCTGAGCATAGAAATTCCACATTACCCAGCTATTCCACTGCTTGGAATATACCCAGAGATAATGAGAACTGAGGCACAAACGGAGATTTGTACACCAATGTTCATAGCAGCGTTATTCATCATTGCAAGAACATGGAAAGAGCCCAAATGGCCAACCACAATAAAATGGATTGAGATGTTATACACATGAGAGCTGGATAGTGAACAAGGATGACAGAAAAAAAATTTGAGCTGTGGTGTTGGAGTGGAACTTTGAACATCCCATGGTTGGCCAAAAGAACAGACATTTTTTAGAGAGAGTACAACCGGAGTGCTCTTTGGAGGCAAGAATGATGAGGTTTTGCTTCATATACTTTGGGCATGTTACTAGGAGGTGTTATTCCTTGGAAAGGAACATTATGCAGGGAAGGGTGCAGGGTCGGCAAAGGAGAGGAAGACCCTCAACCAGGTGGACTGACATAGTGACTGCTGCAAAGGGCTCTAGTGTGTTAGGAAGTGTGAGGATGGTGTAGGGTAGAACAGGGTTCAGATCTTTTGTTCATAGGGTTGTTATGAGTCATATTCGACTCAACAGCACCTAATAACAACAACAACAACAACAACAACAACAACGTGAGCAGGAGCCAATGGTAATGGAGGAAGAAGTTGAAGCTGCGTTGAAGGCACTGGCAAAAAATAAGGCCTCAGGAATCAATGTCATACCAAATGATCTGTTTCAATTAACAGATTCAGCTCTGGATGCACTCACCAGTCTATTATGCCAGGAAACTTGGAGGACAGCTGTTTGGCCAATGGATTGGAAGAGGTCCATATTTGTTCCCATTCCCAAGAAAGGTGATCCAATAGAATGTGTAGACCAGTGAACAATATCACTAATATCACATGCAAGCAAAATACTGCTGAAGATCAATAAAAAATGGCTAGAACAGTACATAGAGAACTGCTAGAAGTTCAAGCTGGATTCCTCATGGCACCAAGAATATCACTGGCTGAAAGTAAAGAATACCAGAAGAATGTCTATTTATGCATTATTGACTATGCAAGAAATAATAAAAGACCTAAGTAAATGGAAAAATATTCCCTGCTCCTGGATAGGAAACCTCAACATTGTGAAAATTACAATGCTACCAAAAATAATCTATGAGCTCATGTCAATCCTAATATATAAATCAAACTCAAAGAAATAGAAAAAGTAGCTGGTAGGTTTATTGGGAAAGGAAAGACACCCTGAATAAACAAAGTTCTTCTGAAAGATAAAATGAAGAGAGAGGCATAGCACTCTCTGACCTCAAAACATATTACACAGTTGTAATAACCAAAACAGTATGGTATTGGTACAGTGACAGACACATAGACCAATGGAAAAGAACTGAGAACCCAGAAATCATCCTGTCTACATATGTTCAATTGGTATTTGACAAGGAATAAAAACCTATCAAATGGGGAAATGACAACCTCTCCAACAAATGGTGATGGCAAAACTGGACATCTATCTGCAAAAAAGTAAAACAGGATCCACATCTAACACAATTCACAAAAATCAACTCAGGGTGGATCAGAGACCTAGGGTTAAAACCCAAAACCATAACAATCATAAAAAACAAAACGAAACTTAGCAGCTCTAGCCTATGGCAGAAATAGTTTTACAAATATAACCAGTAAGGCACAACTAGGAGGGGATAAAATTGAAGAATTGGATCTAAAAAAAAAAAAAAATTCAAGTCCCTGTGCATATAAAAAATTCTTCCCAATTCATCTCAGCTGAAAGTAGGGAATACCAGAGGAATGTCTATCTGTGTTACACTGATTATGCAAATGTATTTGACTGTGTGGATTATAACAAACTGTGGCTGACTCTCAGAAGAACGGGAATCCCAGAACACTTGATCGTGCTAATGCGAAACCTATACTTGGACAAAAGGCAATCATCAGAAAACAGCAAGGAAACAATGCATGGTTCAAAACTGGGAAGGGCGTAAGCCAGGGATGTGTCCTGTCTCCATACCTTTACAACCTGTATGCAGAACATATTATCTGGGAGACTGGGCTCTATGATGAGAAGTGTCGTGTCAGGATTGGTGGAAGATTCATCAACAATCTGCGTTATGCAGATGACACAACCCTGCTTGCTGAAACTGAGGAAGACCTAAAATGCTTGCTGCAGAGGGTCAAGGACTGCAGCCTCCAATATGGATTGAGGCTCAATATCAAGAAGACAAAGATTCTCACCACTGGACCAATTGGCATCAGGATGAATGGTGAAGAGATTGAGATTGTTCACAGCTTTAATTTGCTTGGCTCCACAGTCAACATTCTTGGCACCAGCAGCCAGGAAATTAAAAGACATAGTGCGATAGGAAAGTCTGCTGTTAGGGACCTCTCCAAAGTACTGAACAGCAATGGTGTCTCTCTGGAGACTAAGGTGTGTCTGGTACAGGCCATGGTCTTTGCAATCACTTGTTATGCGTCAGAGAGTTGGACAATGACCAAGGAGGATAGAAGGAGAATTGATGCCTTTGAGCTGTGGTGCTGGAGAAGAGTATTTGGTGTACGATGAAGTGCTAAGAAAACAAACAGATTCATCCTGGGGAGGGTGAAACCGGGTGGCTTCCTGGAGGCAAGGATTCTGAGGCTTTGTCTGACATACTTTGGTCATGTTGTAAGTAGAGACTGGTCCCTGGAGAGGGACATCATGCTTGGGAGAGTGGAGGGCAGGCACAGGAGGGGAAGACTCTCTATGAGGTGGACTGATTCAGTGACTGGGGTAATCTGGATGGTGTGTCAGAGACAGTGAGATTGGCACAGGACAGAGCAGAGTTTAGGGCTGTTGTACATAGGGTCGCTATGAGTCACAAGCAACTCAATGGCACATAACAACAACAACAACAACAACAACAATAAATATTGCTTTATAAAGGGAAAAAAAAGTAAGACACGCAGAAAGTTGGGATTGGAAGGTACAGGCACAATGTAACCCATGCAACTGAAGAAGCTGGAATGATTAAGTCTATCTTTTGATGCTGGCATCTCTTTCCTTTACCAACACTTTATAAGCGGCTGCTTAAAAGCCAAAGTCCACAGTCATTGATTCCAACTCATAAGAACCCTGTAGGATGGAGAAGTGCTCATAGGGTTTCCAAGGTTGTAAATCTTTACAGAAGCAGATTGCCTCATCTTTTGCTCACAAAATGGCTAGGGGGTTCCAGAAGCCATATATTTATAATTAAATGAATGGCTCTTAAGTCCAGTAAAGATTTACTTAGAAAGACATATTTATGTGTCATGTATGTATCTTGTTACTAGGTGCTGATGAGTTGAGTTCTATAGTTTTCTAGGCTGCAATCTTTATGGGAGCAAATTGTCTCTTGCAGAACCATTGCTGGCTTTGACTGCTGACCAGCAGCTGATTGTTTAACCATTGCATCACTAAGGCTCTTTTGTAGTATGTTAAGCATTTGAAAAGCAATTCATATCCTAGTAGATCAAAGCTAGCTAACTTGTAAAAACAAGTATTGTTCAGGAATTTACTTTATGATTCTTGTTTACTAATCTAGTGATTAGCAAATCACTGGGCCCCCGTCTCTGGGATCTCTGGCAATGTAGCAAGGCAGGAAGAAGTGGAGGCCTGACTCTTCTGCCTTTGAGAACATGAAGCAACATGTAGAGGTGGGAAGAGGTGGAACCTTGGCTCCTCTACTTTTGGGATCACTGGCAGCATAGCAGGGTCCAAAGAGGTGAAGTCCCGAACTGTGTGCCTTTGGGTTCTCAAGCCTTAAGGCTTTTGGAGGTCATTCCAAGATCCAGCTGAGCCACCTTCAGTGTAATACCCTCATCCGGGACTCCATTCTGCTGTGCCACCATGGTCCTCAGCTAGAGACAGAGAAGGTTATCCTGTGACATCATATTCATATGCCTTATTGTCTTCATGGTTTACTGTTAGAGATACAACAACTATCTATTATTGTACTGGGACAATATTGTATGTTGTTAATTACCATTCAGGAGCTCTGGTGGCCTAGTGGTAAGAAGCTGCACTACAATCCCAAAGGCATGTATTTCAAATCCACCAGCTGTTCTGCAGGAGGATGAGCAATGTCCTCCCATATTTAAGATTAACTGTCTCAGAAAATCCACTGGAAGCTCAGCCATGAGTCAATTCCGCCTTGATGGCACACAACAACAACAACAATTAGTTTGTAACTTAGGTGGGTATATGCTTTTGTTTGTTTATTATTTGCTCTTATTGGTTACAGCACTTGTCTATTGTACTAAAGAAACTTGTGGGTTGCTGTGACACAGGAAGCTATGCCACCAATGTTTCAAATGTGAGAAGGGTCACCCATAGTGGACAGGTTTCAGGAGAACTCCCAGATTAAGAAAAACTGGGTATTAGGACTGGCCATCCACTTATGGAATAAGAGGCCTCTGAAAACCCTATGAAGGATAGAGGAATATAATATTAGAGTAGGTAGAGTCCAGATTGGAAGTCATCCAAAAGAAGGAGGAAAAGTTGCAAGCACCTTTTAATAATGGGAATATGGAATGTATGAAGTATGAATGTAGAAAAACTAGAAGTTTTAAAAACTGAAATGGAATGCATGAAGACAATCCAGGTATTAGTGAACTGAAATGGACTAGCATAGGCCATTTTGAGTCAGATCTCTTACGCTAGGAATGAAAAACTAGGACAAGAAAGACTGCTGCTGCTGCAGCTGCTGTTGTTGTTATGTACTATCGAGTCTCTTCTGACTCATAGGGACCCTATGTACAAGAGCCCTAAATGCCGCTCTATCCTGTGCCAACCTTGCCATCTCAAACACACTCATTCCCACGACTCCACCCACAAAATCGATCCATCTCATCGAGGGTCTTCCTCTCCTGCACTATGCCTCCACTCTCCCAAACATGACATCCCTCTCCAAGGACCAGTCCCTCCTTGCAACATGCCCAAAGTATGCCAGATGAAGCTTCAGAATCCTTGACTCAAAGGAGCACTCCAGCTTCACCCTCTCCAGGACAAACCTGTTTGTTCTCCTAGCAGTCCATGGTATATTCAACACTCTTCTACAGCACCACAGCTCAAAGGCATCAATTCTCTTTCTATCATCCCTATTCATTGTCCAAATCTCTGATGCATAGCATGTAATTGCAAAGACTATAGCCTGGACCATGCGCACCTTAGTCTCAAGCCTGAGGTCGTTGCTCTTCAGTACTCTTGAGAGGTCCCTCACAGCCGACTTTCCCAGTGCAATTCGTCTCTTGATTTCCTGGCTGCTGTTACCAAGAGTGTTGACTGTGGAGCCAAGTAAACTAAAACTGTTAACTATCTCAATCTCTTCACCATCCCTACTGATGATTCCAATTGGCCCAGTGGTGAGAATCTTTTTCTTGATGTTGAGCTTCAATCCATATTGAAGGCTGTAGTCCCTGACCTTCTGTAGCAAGCACTTCAGGTCCTCCTCAGTTTCAACAAGCAGGGTTGTGTCATCTGCATAACACAGGCTATTGATGACTCTTCCTCCAATCCTGATGCCACATTCCTCCTCGTACAGCCCAGAGTCTCGGATAATCTGTTCTGCATAGACTGAAAAGGTATAGAGGCAAAATACATCCCTGACAGACCCCCTTCTTGATTTTGAACCATGCAGTGTCTCCTTGCTCTGTTCTGACGACTGCCTCTTGGTCCAAGTATAGGTTTCACATTAGTACAGTCAAATGTACTGGGATTCCCATTCTTCTCAGAGTCAGCCACAGCTTGTTGTGATCCACACAGTCAAAAGCCTTTGCATAATCAATGAAGCACAGATAGACATTCTTCTGGTATTCTCTGCTTTCTGCCAAGATCCATCTAACATTAGCTATAATATCCGTAGTACCACGACCTCTTCTAAATTCAGCCTGCACATCTAGCAGTTCTCTGTTGACATACTGCTCCAATTGTTTTTGCTAATTTTCAGCAGAATCTTGCTTGCATGTGATATTAATGATATTATTCAATAATTTCCACATTGTTGGGTCACCTTTCTCTGGAATGTGAACAAATTACCAATCTCTTCCAGTCAGTTGGCCAGCTGGCTGTCCTCCACACTTCTTGGCATAAGTTAATGAGTGCATCCAGGGCAGTGTCTGTTTGTTGAAATATGTCAATTCGTATGCTGTCAACTCCTCTCCAGGAGTAGTTTTGTTTTTTGCCAATTCCTTCAGAGCAACTTGAACTTCCTCCTTCATCATCACAGGCTCTTGCTCCTATGTTATTTCATGAAATTCTTCTATATCAGCCAATTCCTTCTGATACAGTGACTCTGTATACTCCTTCCATCTTCTTTTAATGCTGCCTGGATGATTTAACATTCTACCCTAAGTATCCTTAAGTATTGCCACCTGTGGCTTGAATTTGTTTTTCAACTCCTTCAGGTTAAGAAACGCTGAGCAAGTTCAGCCCTTTGGATTTTCTGACTCCAGCTCTCTGCACATTAGTATCTTGCTTTGTCCTCCCGAGCTGCCTTTTGAAATTTTCTATTTAGCTCTTTGATTTCTTGGTTTCCTCCTTTAGCTTTGGCTTCTTGGCACTCTCATGCAATATTAAGAGTCTCATCTGACATCCATCTTGATCTTTTCTTCTTCAGCCTTTGTATTCATAGCAAGAAAAGATAATTTAAAGATCTAGACAGTAAGATTGGCATAGGACAGAGCAGGGTTTAGGGTTGCTGTACACAGGGTCACTATGAGTCACAAGCGACTCGACAGCACATAACAACAACATCCTTCAGTACAATACTGTGAGTGATAGGGGTGTATCATTACACATATAAGGAAGACCTGTTAATATGATTATTATTCAAACATTTGCACCAATAACTAAAGCCAAAGAGGAGGCGGCGGAGGATTTCTACCAACTTTTACAGTCCTAAATCAACCAAATATACAATCAAGATGTATTAATAATTATGGGTGACTAGAACGTAAAAGTTGGAAACAATAAGGAAGGAATAGCACTAGGAAAGTACAGTCTTGGTGAAATAAAAGGAGACTGGACATAGAATGACTGAATTCAGTATGTTCAATGATTTCTCACAAATGCCTCTTTTAATACACAAAAGGCAACTTTATATATGGACCTCACCTGATGGACCACACAGGAATCAGACTAACAACATTTGTGTAAAGAATAATTTTGGAGACACTCATTACCAGCAATCAAAACTGACTACGGAATAGACCATGAAGCATTCAAGTGTAAGTTCAAACTGAAGCTGAAGAAAATGAAAACAAGTATACAGGAACCAAGACAAGACTTGGTTTATCTCAAATGAATTTAAAAATTATCTCTAGAATGTTGTTGTTGTTGTTGTTATGTGCCATCGAGTCGCTTGCAACTCATAGCGACTCTATGTACAACAGCCCTAAACCCTGCTCTATCCTGTGCCAATCGCATTGCCTCTGACACACCCATCCCGATTACCCCAGTCCCTGAATCAATCCATCTCATAGAGGGCCTTCCCCTTCTGTGCTGTCCCTCCACCCTACCAAGCATGAAGTCCCTCTCCAAGGACCGGTCCCTCCTTACAACATGTCCAAAGTATGGTAGACAGAGCCTCAGAATCCTTGCCTCCAGGGAGCTGCCTGGTTTAACCCTCCCCAGGATGAATCTGTTTTCCTAGCAGTCCATGGTATCCTTAATAATACTCTTCTCCAGCACCACAGCTCTAAGGCATCAATTCTCCTTCTATCCTCCTTAGACATTGTCCAACTCTCTGATGAATAACAAATGATAGCAAAAGGGGAGCTCTGGTGGCCTAGTGGCAAGGAGCTGCAACTACAATCCCAGAGGCGCACGGTTCGAACCCACCAGATGCTCTGCCGCGGAAGGAGGGACAATCTCCTCCTGTACCAGTCAGATCTGATTTGACGGTACACTCACACAAAAATAATAAAATAAAATAAAAGAAAGAAATTGTAAAAAAAACAAACAACAACAACAAAAAACCCCCAAATGATAGCAAAGACCATGGCCTGTATCAGACACACCTTAGTCTCCAAAGAGACACCACTGCTCTTCAGTGCTTTCGAGAGGTCCCTAGCAGCAGACTTTCCCATCGCAATACATCTTCTAATTTCCTGGCTACTGGTGTCGAGAGTGTTGACTATGGAGTCAAGCAAACAAAAGCTGTAAACAATCTCAATCTCTTCACCACCCATCCTGATGCTGCCAATTGGTCTAGTGGTGAGAATCTTTGTCTTCTTGATATTGAGCCTCAATCCATATTGGAGCAAGCATTTCAGGTCCTCCTCAGTTTCAGCAAGCAGGGTTGTGTCATCTGCATAACACAGATTGTTGATGAATCTTCCACCACACTTCTCCTCATAGAGCCCAGTCTCCTGGATAATCTGTTCTGCATACAGGTTGAAATGTATGGAGACAGGACACATCCCTGGCATACACCCTTCCCAATTTTGAACCATGCAGTGTTTCCTTGCTCTGTTCTGACGACTGCCTCTTTGTCCACGTATAGGTTTCGCATTAGCACGATCAACCGTTCTGGGATTCCCATTCTTCTCAGAGTCAGCCACAGGTTGTTATGATCCACACAGTCACACGCCTTTGCATAATCAATGAAACACAGGTATACCTTATTATCTCTAGAATAGGTTTGACATATTGGCACTAATGATTCAAGACTAATTGAGTTATGGGATGACATAGAAGATATTATCCATGAAGAAAACGAAAGGTTCCTACAAAGACAGAAGAGGGAGAAAAGATAAAAATGGATGACAGAAGAGACTCGGAAAATTGCACCAGAGCATGGAGAAGCTAAAACAAACGGAAAAAAACATAGAAGTAGATGAGCTGAACAGAAGAATTCAAAAGGAAGCTTGAGAAGAAAAGCAAAGTACTATAATAAAATGTGCAAAGAATTAAAGCTGCAGAATAAAAAAGAGAAGAACTTACTCGGCATTTCTCAAGTTGAAGGAAGTGAAAAACAATTCAGCCTCAAGCTGCAATACTGAGGGATGCTATGGCTACGGAAAAAAATCCTGAATGATCTAGGAAGCATCAAAAGAATATGGAAGGAATATAAAGAGTCACTGTATCATAAAGAATTGGGTGGACAATCCCTTCTTTATTCTCTTGCCCATCCACTCAAGATGCTGAAGGGAAATAAGGCCAAGGGGAAGAAGGTGGCCCCGGTGCCCGCCGTAGTAAAAAAGCAGGAGGCCAAAAAGTTGGTGAATCCCCTGTTCGAGAAAAGACCCAAAAACTTTGGCATCGGGCAGGGCATCCAACCCCAAAGGGACCTTGCCTGCTTTGTTAAATGGCCCCGCTACATCCGTCTCCAGTGGCAGAGGGCAATCGTCTACAAACAACTCAAGGTGCCACCCGCCATTAACCAGTTTACCCAGGCCTTGGACCTCCAGACAGCTACTCAGCTGCTGAAGCTGGCCCACAAGTACTGACCAGAGACCAAGAAGGAGAAGAAGCAGAGGCTGTTGGCCCAGGCTGAGAAGAAGGCTGCTGGCAAAGGAGACACTCCCACCAAGAGACCCCCTGTCCTCCGTGCCGGGGTGAATATGATCACCACCCGGTGAAGCACAAAAAGGCCCACTGGTGGTCGTGAGCCCCATAGAGCTGGTGGTCTTTCTGCCAGCCTTGTGTCATAAGATGGGCATTCCCTACTGCAGCATCAAGGGCAAGGCCAGCCTGGGCTGCCTCGTCCATCAGAAGACCTGCACCACTCTTGCCTTCACGCAGGTGAACTTGGAAGATAAAGGCGCTCTGGCGAAGCTGGTAGAAGCCATCAGAACCAATTACAATGACAGATATGATGAGATCTGCCACCACTGGGGAGGCAACATCCTGGGGCCCAACTCAGTGGCCCATGTCACCAATCTGAGAATGCCAAGGCCAAGGAACTCGCCACCAAACGGGACTGTTGTACACCCCAACTTTTCTGTACATAAGAATAAACTTACTTCACCGTCAAAGAAAAAAAAATTGGATGATATTGAAATATTTCAGGAAGTACTACACGGACAAGAGTCAATGGTAACGAAGGAAGAAGTTCAAGCTAGACTGAAGGCACTGGCAAACAAGGTCCCAGTAATAGATGGGATATCAATTGACATGTTTCAACTAACAGATACAGCCCTGGATGTGCTCACCAATACTATGCCAAGAAATTTGGAGGATAGCTATTTGGTCAACTGACTGAAAAAAAGATTCGTATTTGTTACCATTCCCAAGAAAGGTGAATCAACAGAAGGTGGAAATTACCTAACAATATCAATATCACATGCAAGCAAAATATTGCTGAATGTAATAAAAAAATGGCTAGAACAACAGATTGAGAGAAATGCCAGAAGTTCAAGCTGAATTTAGAAGAGGCCATTGCACCAGGGATGACACTGCTGATAATAGATTCTGGCTGAAAGCAGAATATCAGAAGAATGTCTATCAGTGACTTATTGATTACACGACATTTGACTGTGTGGATCACAGCAAACACAACACTGAGAAGAATAGGAATCCCAGAACACTTAACTGTGTTCATACAAAATTTATACCTACACCAAGAAGGAACAGAGCAAGGCAACACTATGGTTTAAAATCAGAAAAGGTGTACATCAGTGTTATCTTTTCTCCATACCTATTCAATCTATATGACGAACAAAGCATTTGAAAACTGGATTCTATGAAGGAAGTGGGATCAAGATTGGAGGAACTCATTAACAATCTGCGTTATGCAGATGACATAATCTTGCTTGCTGAAAGTGAGGAGAACCTGAAACCTGTTTCAGAATATCAAATATTACAGCTTTCAATATAAATCGCATCTTAATATCAAGAAGACAAAAATCCTTACCACTGGACTAAAAAGCAGCATGATAAATGGAGAAAAGATCAAAGTTATCAACCGTCTCATCTTACTTGAATCCACAATAAACATCCTTGGTACCAGCAGTCAGTAGGTCAGGAGATGTACTGCATTGGACAAGGATGAGGAGCAAAGATGCAATTTTTAAGACTAAGGTGTGCCACGGTAATTGCAAAGGCCATGGCCTGGATCAGGCGTACTCCAGACTGACATCGTTGATTTTCAGTACTTTGTAGAAGTCTCTGACAGCAGACTTTCGCAATGCAATTTGTCTTGTGATTTCCTGGCTTCTGGTACCAAGAATGGTGATTATAGAGCCAAGCAAACAAAAGCTGTTAACAATCTCAATCTGAGATCTATAGACTGAATACCTACTGCATTAAATACTAACCTGCCTATGCCCCCTCCCCTATTTTGCATTGACAAGTTTGTTGATATAATTAATAAAACATAAAGATTATTTAATATCGTACAGATTATTATTTTCATATGATTTTATTTTCTCCCTTCAACCATAATAATATGGTATCCAAATTTTGTCTTGACTGGAGGGTCTGTAAACACAGGCTTATCCAGTGCACTTACAGGCAAGGCAAAGGCTGCTTCTTGAAATGGTCCTACCATGGACCCTCTGGTCATCCAGCCCAAGTCGCCCTGAAAAACCCAAAAGATATGTGATGTCAAGTCGACTGATGAGGGAACAATTCTACTGTAGCTTGACAGACTTTATCAACATGAATGCTAATGTTATTACGTTTATTCATCAGAGCTATGAAGGAATCAGATCAACAAGCACAACTATAGAAAAGAGTTCTAACCCTATACTAATACATAAGCACTCAAAATATTGCTGGATTTTTAAGTTAATTGTACAAGTTCAGTCATGTGTTTTGACACGTGATCCTTTAACTAACCATTAAAAAATGGAACATTTCTGCTTTTATGATCTTTAAGTCAAGATGAGGCTAAAATTAATGGAAGATAGAAATAATCTCTACTTCTAGGTTTCCTTTTGTAGGCGACAAATAATTTTAAATGACAAGAAAACCATACCCCTTGCCTGGCTTTATCTTCACTATATTGTGCAGCCACTTCATTGAATCTCATTCCAGACTTTAACTTTTCCATGGCTTCCATAATTCTGCCATATTTTTCACACAGAATGTGCCTGACCTACAAAGAAAATGCACATATATGTAATAGTTTTTGAGACCCAAATGATTCCCTTTCTGCCCATACAACAATTAAGTCTATAATACCTCACAAGTGAAAATAATCAAAATGCACATATATGTAATAGTTTTTGAGACCCAAATGATTCCCTTTCTGCCCATACAACAATTAAGTCTACAATACCTCACAAGTGAAAAACACATTAAGCACATGACAACTGAAAATAATCAAAGTCTGTCCAGTTAGTTGAAAATAGACTCAGAGCGAGATGCATTTCTCATAATAAAAAAAACAGTATCGATGAACATGGGTTTACTTGGAAAATGAGCATATGACTATAAGAAGTGCCTATCTTTTACCATGTATGTGAATGGTAACTAGAAGAGCAAAGAGATGACACAGTTGAGTCTGGGCTCTAGCATAAGATCCCGACTCTACTGATCTTTGGCAAGTATCTAAACCTCTAAGTATCTATTCATTTGTGTTGCAGTAGAGACAATGACAGTATCTATATATTCTCATAGGGCTGTGAAGATTGGGATGATAAGGCAGACACTCAATAAATGTTAGTGATAATTTCATCTCACTGGGATGATATGAAATAAAGAATTCTTCACCTAAAGTCAATGTAGATGGTAAAATGATACAATCATTGCAGAAAAATTTAGTAGTTCCTCAAAAATTCAAATATAGATTAACATGTTGTTGCTGTGTGTCAACGCAATTCCAACTCACAGCGACCCTGCAAGCAACCTTGTAGGTTGCTGGGAGAAGTTATTCCTTGGAGCGGGACATCACTCTTGGAAAGAAGGAAGGATAGTGAAAGAGAGGAATACCTTCAATGAGATGGACTGACTCAATGACTGCAGCAATGGGCCTGAGTGTGCCAGAGATTGGCACAGGATAGGACAGGGTTCAGATCTGTTGTTCATACAGTTGTTATGAGTCACACTCTACTCAAAGACACCCAACAGCAACATAATCGTTTGGGATCAGACTACCGTTTTTTGTCTCTTACAGAATAGTTGGTGGGTTTGAACCAGCAACCTTTTAACTAGCAGGTGAGTGCTTAACCACTGTGCCATCAGGACTCCTTACAATTATTAGCAATTCTACCCTTAGGAGGTTTGTTGTTGTTGTTATGTGCCATCGAATCACCTAGAACTCATAGCGACCCTATGTACAATAGTCCTAAACCTTGCTCTATCCCATGCCAATCTTATTGTCTCCAACAAACCTAGCCCCATTACCCCAGTGATTGAATCAATCCACCTCATTGAGGATCTTCCTCTCTTTCGCTGGTCTTCCACCCTCCCAAGCATGGCGACCCTCTCCAAGGACTGATCCCACCTTGCAACATGTCCAAAGTATGTCAGATGATGTTTCAGAATCATTGCCTCCAAAGAGCAGCCTGGCTTCATCCTCTCCAGGACGAACTTGTTTGTTCTCCTAGCAGTCCACAGTATATTCAATACTCTTCTCCAGCACCAACGCTCAGAGGCATCAAACTCTCCTATCATCTCTAGTCATTGTGCAGCTTTCTGATGCAAAGTAAGTAACTGCAAAGACCATGGCCTGTATCAGGTGCACCTTAGTCTCCAGACTGACATCACTGCTCTTTAGTACTTTAGAGAGGTCTCTGACAGCTTACTTTGGAGAGGTCTCTGACAGCTGAATTTCCCAATGCAATTCATCTTTTCATTTCCTGGCTGCTGGTACCAAGAGTGTTGATTGCAGAGCCAAGCAAACTGAAGCTGTTAACAATCTCAACCTCTTCACCATCTATCATGATGCTGCCAATCAGCCCAGTGGTGAGAATCTTTGTTTTCTAGGCGCTGAGCTTCAATCCATATTGAAGGCTGCAAACCTTGACCTTCTGCAGCAAGCGTTTCAGTCCTCCTCAGTTTCAGCAAGCAGATTTTTGTCATCTGCATAATGCAGATTGTTGATGAGTCTACCTCCAATCCTGATGCCACAGTTCTCCTCACAGAGCCCAGCCTCCCGGATAATCTGTTCCACATACAGACTGAAAAGATATGGAGATAGGACATATCTTTGGTGCACAACCTTCCCAATTTTGAACCATGTAGTGTTTCCTTTAGGTTTACACTAAAAAAATGTTTGTGAAAGCAAGAACACAAATAGGTACTTGTACACCACTGATTACTGTAGTACTATTCACATTAGCCAAAAGGTAGAAACACGTATCAACAGATGAATTAGTAAATAAAAAGCCTTTTAGAATCATATTCAAACCAAACCAATCCACAATGTCCAGTAGATTCCAACTCATGGCAGTCCTATAGGAAGGAAGAGAAGCACCCTACAGGATAACTGAGGCTGAAATCTATGAAGGCAGATTGCATCATCTTTCTCCCTTGGAGCAACTGGCAGGAACTACTTTTTAAAATAGCTTTATCCATGGCATCACAAAGTAAGCCATCAAGATGAATGAAGGTGTGATACATGCTACAATATAGATGAACCCTAAAAACATTATGTGAATTTCCCTAAGTAAAATAAGTAAGTTGGAAAAGGGCAGATTTTATCTGTTTCCATTTACGTGAGAGGGAGAAGGGGAACTACTTACAGGATATCGAACTTTGTTAATGATGAGAAAATTTGAAAATGGATAATAGTGATGGTGGATTTATACATGTATGGAATTTCACACACACATACGTGGGCACACGTATTTACCACAATTAAAAGAGGCTCAATGTATAAAGCTTACCTACAATTCATCCATGTCAGCCAATTCTTTTTGGTACAATGACTGTGTGTATTCTATCTTCTTTTGATGCTTCCTGGATCATTCAAGATTTTGCCCATAACATTCTTCAGTATGCTCAAGGCTTGATTTTGCTTTTTCAGTTCTTTCAACCTGAGAAATGCTGAGCAAGTTCCCTTTTTAATTTTCTGACTCTGGCTTTTTGCACTTCCTTTTTTTTAAAAAAAATAAAATTTTTATTTTATACTGGTTTACTTATAAAGTTCGTATATATTGTTTTTCACACTGGATCTCTCCCATTTCCTTTATCCACTCCTCTCCACTCATCTAATTGTGTGACACTATGATTATCAACCCTATCCTCACCACTCTGCTCCTGCCCTTCCCTCCTTGCATCCTCATACACATTTTACTAGTTATCTATTTCTACAATAATGGTTTTATACAGTATTTGTTCTTATGGGACTGAGTTAGTTCACTTAGCATAATACTCTCCAGTCCTTCCCAAGTTTAGTGATTTTCAAAATCATTGCTCCTGCATTGTGCATAGTATTCCACTGTGTGAATGCACCATAATTTCTCAATCCATTCGACTGTGGTTGGACATTTGGGCTATTTCCATGTTCTTGAGATGGTGAATAATGTCATGAACATTGGGGTACAAATCTCCTTTTGTCCATCAGTTCTATTTTCTCAGGGTATATTCCAACCAATGGAATAGCTGGGTCATATGGAATTTCTATGTTCAGCTTTTTGAGGAAACACCAAACTGCTTTTCAGAGTGGTTGTACCATTTTACAATCCCACCAACTGTATATAAGAGTTCCTATCTTGCTAAATCCTCTCCAACATTTATAATTTGCTGTCCTCTTAATCTTTGTCACTGCCACTGGGGTGAAATGGTGTCTCATCTTGGTTTTGATTTATATCTCTCTTATTAACAGTGGTTTTGAACATTTCTTCATGTGTCTCTTTGCCATCTGAATATCTTCCTCTGTGAAGTCTTTCCATGTCTTTTGCCCATTTTGTAATGGTATTATCAGTCTTTTGCTTGTGGAGGCCCATAGGATTCTGTAAATTTTTGATATGAGACCTTTGTCTGAAATGCTATTGCCAAATGTTTTTTTCCCAGTCAGTAGGTTTTTCTCTCTTTGCACTTCTTGTTATAATACTTATCACAGCAAATTATGGCTAACATTGAGAAGAACTGGAATTCAAGAACACTTAATTATGCTTATACAGGCCTATATCTAGCCCAAGAAGCTGTTGTACCAACAGAACAAGCAAACACGGTATGGTTTAAAATCAGGAAAGGTGTGCATCACGGCTGTATCCTTTCTCCACATTTATTCAATCTGTATGTGGAACAAACCACATGAGAAACTGGACTTTATGAAAAGAGTGTGGCATCAGGATTGGAGGGAGACATAAAAAAAATCTGTGTTAAAAAGATGACACAATCTTTCTTGCTGAAAATGAGGGGATTTCAAACGCTTGCTGCAGAAGATAAAAGACTATAGTCTTCATTACGATTATACTTAAATATCAAGAAGACAAAAATCCTCACCACTGGGATTTTATTCATCATGATAAAAGGAGAAAAGATTTGAATTATCAATGATTTTATCTTATTTAGATCCATAATCAACACCATTGGTACTAACAGTTAAGAAAACAAAGATGTATGGCACTGGGAAAATCTGATGTCAAGGATATCTCCAATGTGCTGAAGAGCAATGATGTCAGTTTAAAGACTTAAGTGCACCTGATACAAGTCCTGGTCTTTTCAATTACTTGTTATGCATCTGAAAGTTGGACAATGAATAAGGATGCCTTAAGATGAATCAGTGTCTTTGACTGTTAAGAGCACTGACTATCCCATGGGTGGTCAAAAGAAAGTGCAACCAGAGTGCTTCTTGGAGACAAAGATTGTGAAGCTTTGCCTTCCATACTTTAGGCATGTTGTGAGGAGGAGTCATTCCTTGGAAAACGATAACATGTTTGGAAAGGTGGAGTGAAAGGTGGACAGTAAAAGAGAGGAAAACTCTCAGCAAGATGAATGGACACAGTGACTATAATAATGTGCTCAAGCATATTAGAGATTATGAGGATGGCACAGGATACGGAAGGATTCAGATCCACTGTTCACTGGGTTGCTATGTGTCATAGTGTACTTGTGGTACAAAATAACATTCATGACTTTGAAAAATTATCATATATTGAATATTAAGAATGTTTACTCCTACAGAAGTATGCAAATTTAACTTGTTTTTATAAAGCCATTATTTTAAAAAACTCCACTACAATGTATCATTTAAAATTGCTGTCAAGATTACCTGTTTCAGAGATCTTCCTATTTTTCATCAAAATAGTATCTGTTAACATTGCAAGTCATATGTTGGAAATGAGGGAGGAGCTAACGGTGTACCCTCTTTGAATTCTGAAACACGTAAGCTAAGGTTTCCTCAAGTACTGAAATTTGGTAAAGAAAGAAAACAAGACTCACTTAGGTCCTCAGGAAGATCTTACCGATTAGGGGAACTACATGGTAATATATGAACATATCAAAAGAAAGAATATGTGAGAAAACCAGACTCAGAAACATCTACAAAATATGCCTAGCACTGTCTAGTGGAGATGGTGAAAACAATATGGACAGCAGAGAGATGGACTGTTGAGGGAAAAGGATGGATCATCAGAACTCATCTCAATCTGGGCAAAACACCTTCCATACTCACTGACCAACTTTCTGATTCTATTATTGAGACAATGCACAGAAACATTCACAATTTTATTTGTTGTTGCCATGTACCGTTGAAATTGACCCATACCTGACCATCCAGAGCGTTTTCAGAAGCAGTAATTGCATAAGAGGAGACTGCCCATCCTCCCGCAGAGCAGCTGGCAGATTTGAACTGCATGCCTTTGGAATTGCAGTGAAGAGTCTCAACACTAGCCCACCAGAACAATAATACATAAAAGGATTACTACTTGCCATTTTACACATTAATAAGCAGATATTCTGGCTTGGTGATTTTCATAGCTTAGGCAATGAGTCTGCAGCATCTTTAAGATTATAGGAATGACTGATCAGTTAAGAACTGGATCTGGTCCTCAGGGCCAGTGACAGGAAAAGTTTGGGAGTGATCAGTATGACACAGTATTTGAAGCTGTGATTGTTGTTGCTGTTATTTGCCAACAAGTCGAGTACGACTCAGAGTGACCTTATGAACAACAGATCTGAACCTGTCCTAGCCCATGCCATTCTCACAATCTCTGGTACATTCAAGTCCATTGTTGCAGCTGAGGGTCTTCCTCTTTTTCGCTGTGGTAGTTGATGAAATTACTCAGGACACTGTGGAGAATGAGAGGAGAATAGAAGTCTAAAGGTAGCTTTAAGAATATCAGTATATCTTTACCTGGTTTTGGTATTAGGGTTATGCTTGCTTCATAGAATGTCTCTGGGAGTGTTTCTTCTTTTTCTATTTTTTGAAATAATTTAAGTAAAATTGGTGATAAATCTCTGAATTTTTTGTTAAATTCAGATGTAAAGTCATCTGGTCCAAGACTTTTTTTGGGGGGGAGTCTTTATGACCTGCTCAATTACATGGGAGAGACTGGAGAGTATTATGCTGAGTGAATGAACTCAGTCTTTTAAGGACAAAAACCACATAAGACCTTATTGTAAAAACAGAAGGATAGCTAGTAAAACATGTATGGGAACCCAAGAGGGAAAGGATGGCAGTGGAGAGGTGAGGATGGGTAGGGGTGAAACCACAGGGTTGCATAGTTCAGTGGATGGAATTTGGGGGGGCAAGGAAATGGGAAGGATCTGGGTGAAAGAGACAGTATAATGATGGACAAGGTCCCATGGTGATTAATTTTATAAAACATAATACATGGCAATAATTGTATGAAACACAGTATGTATGAAGAATTGTGTGAAAAACAGTATATACAAACTTCATAAGCAAACCAACAAAAATAAATTATCAGCATAAAGTAACAAGAAAAATGAAAGCTCTAAGAGCATAATAAAAAGGGTCTTTTAAATAGGTAGAAGAAAAATGTGTGTTAACAGAAACCAAGGCAAGAGATTCTATCAAGGAAGAAATGGTCAACAGTGCTAAATGCTACAGAAAAATGCAAATGATGATTGATAAACAACCTTGAAATTGCTGTGCATTTCATTTCTATGGTTGTAAATATATCTATCACATTTCTGCAAATTCAACTTTTTACAGATATACAACTTGTTGACAATAATTACATTAATGGTTATGCAAACCATTTTTGCATAATGGATTTTCCCATTACCAGCTCTGGTGGGTTAGTGTTAAGGGGTTGCGCTGTCAACTCAAAGAAAAGCACACAGTTTGAATACATCAGCTGCACTGCAGGAGAAAGATGGGCAATTTCCTCCTCTGTGCAATTTATTGCCTCTTATAACATGCTGGAGGGTCAGCTATGGCCAAGTGCCAACTCGATAGTATATAACAATAATATAAACCAAAACTCTGTACTCTATAGGAAATAATCCCTTTCCTCCCTTCTCCTACTGCCCTCCCCAGTAATTACTAATAAACTATAATCTCTATACTTTTGTCTTTTCTTGTCTTTTTAATAGAAGTGAGGCCATATAACATTTGTCCTTTTGTAATGGACTTATTTCACCCAACTGTCTTCTATTGCAGAATATATCATTTCTCTTACTGGATAAGAATTATTTCATTATATGTATGTACCATGTTTTGTTTATCCATTTATGTGTTGATGGATATTAGGTTGTTTTTACCTTTTGGCTAATGTGAATAACAGTGCTGTAATGAACAATGACAAATCTGAGTCTGCTTTCAAGTCTTTTGGACACCCCCCCCCAGGAGTGAAACTGTTAGATGGTAGTTTTATTTCTAGTTTTTTAGCAAGTGTTCACTGTAGCTGTACCTTTGTATTCCCATGAGCGATAGATAAGGGTTCCAAAATCCCCACATTCTTGTCAACATTTGTTATTTTCTGTTTTATTAGCTAGCCATTTTGTTGTTATTGTTATGTGTGGTGGAGTTGAGCACAACTCATAGCGACCCTATGAATAGGCCTGAACCTTGTCCTATCCTGTGCCGTTCTCATCATCTCTGGCACACTTGAATCCATTGCTGCAATGTGTCAGTCCATCTCCTTGAGGGTCTTCCTCTCTTTTGCTGACTCTCCACCTTCCCAAGCATGATGTCCCTTTCCAAGGAATACCTTTTGTAAGACAAAGTTTTGCCATCCTTTTATCCATGTAGCACTCTGGCTGCACTTTCCCAGGACATGTCTGTTTGTTCTTTTGGCAATCAATGGGATATTCAGTACTCTTTTCCAACTCCACAAAGCAATGGTATTAATTCTTCTGTCATCCTTATCCATTATCCAGTTCTCAAATGCATAGCCCGTGACTGAAAAAGACCATGCGTTTAATCAGGTGCATTTTTGTCTTCAAACTGACATCACAGGTCCTATGTACTTTGGAAAGGTCCTTTACAGTTTCCCAACTGGTTAGTAGTTTTGTTTTTACATTAGAAAATCTATTACTAACAGGGAGGCCCAAGGGCCTTGACTCTGTATTTTGTTTTATGAATTTTATGGCTTTAGATTTCACATTTAGGATTAGACTTCCACATGCAAAAAAGTAAATTCAACATTAAAGACCTAAATGCATATCAGTAGGAAATTTTTGGATCTAGGTTCTGGAAATCTAAGTGAATGTACTCTCTAGTCCAAGATGCCACTTTAAGAAGATAGATGGAAGTAGAAGCAGAACCCCTAGAAAGTCAAATGATGTTTAATCTACATAGCCATCCACAGCAGTTAAAATCTTTACTTGTGATTGCATGAGTGTTTAAGATGGCTGCTTCAGACCCCAGTGGCTCAAACTGGACCATCTCCCTCTATAATAACACCTGTTTGTTGCTATGTGTACCATCAAGGTGGAACCGTCCCATAGATGATCCTCCAGGGGGTTTTCAGAGGCAGAAAGACTATCCATCTTTCTCTCATGGAGCAGCTGGTAGATTCAAACCACATGCCTTTGAGATTGCAGCATAGCTTCTTGCCACTAGGTTACCAGAGAACCTTATTTTACAATTCTCCTGCTACTGAATTTTGTCTTCAATTAGGAATAAAATATCATGGAATTGTTACTGTAAGCATTCTTCCTCTGTGTCAACAGGCTTGTCTTTTCCTTTTTTTTTTTTAACGTGTACCAAGTTATGTGTGTTAACTTATATTTAGTATGAATAAAAAGGAAATAACTTACCTTTATTGCACTGCCACCACCTTTAGGACCCTGAGTCATCTTGTTAACACTGTTACTCCCAGAGGCTGCTTCCCCTTTGAAGAAGAGACAACAGGTACTCATTTAAATTTTATCTCACTATTAAAAGGAAGACTCAACATAGTAGTTAGTTGATACTTTCACCATTATACCAAGTTTTCTTTTTTCTTTTTTTTATTATGTGTGTGTGTGTGTGTGTGTGTGTGTGTGTACCGTCAAATCAGATTTGACTGGTACAGGAGGAGATGGTTCCTCCTTCTCAGCAAAGCATCTGGTGGATTTGAACCACACACCTCTGGGATTGCAGTGCAGCTTCTTGCCACTAGGCCACCAGAGCTCGCCTATACCAAGTTTTAAAAGAAAACTTTGCTAAACATTTCTCTAAATCAAACTACACTCATTTGTGACTTACCTCTCTTAAAACAGGAAATTCAAGTCCTATATAAATACATCAGGAGAAGAAGATGTAAAAATGAGTATGCTAATGACTGACAGAAAGCTCCAGAAGCCAAATCCAGATTTTCTGGACCTAATTTCAAATCCTACTTTCTAAGAAAATAGCCCCGAGCTCTCCAATGATTTCTAATAAATACTGGAACTACATAGTCAATCATCACAATTCCAATACGTAAAATCTTCAAGAATGAATCTTAGATGAAGATCAAGTTTCTTATAAACCATATTTATTAAAATGATAAATTTATCACCAAGTTTCTGGGGTCTATTACACTGTCTATTATTTTCCTAAGAAAACGTAATATATAGATTCTTAAACACTGGCAGCATCTTACTTACATTTTACTATGTCAACTTCTGGATCAATGGCAGCATACTGGCTCTTAGAGGCTGGTCACAATTTCTGAGAATTAGTATCAGAATAAGTGTGCAGATCAATAAACATTTCCTAAGTAACAACTAAGCATCAGGCATTGGAAACACAAAGAAGAATGATACTGTCTCTTGGCCTATTGGGTAAGGAGCTGCACTGCCAACCCAAAGACACAGTTTGAATCCACCTGCTTTTCCAAGGAAGAAAGATGGGTAAACTTCTCCTATTTGATTTACAGCCTCTGAAAACCTAATGGAGTATCAGCTATGAGTTAGTTCTAACTTGATGGTACATAACAATTACACTTTCCTTCAGGGAGCTCATATTCTAATGGAGAAGATAAAGATATAAAAAGACAATTTTAAAAAGTTTCTTAAGCTGAAGGAACTAAAGAACAAATTCAATCCTTGAGTTGCAATACTGAAGGATGCTATGGGCAGAATACTGAATGATCCAGGAAGCATTAAAAAGAAGATGGAAGGAGTATACAGAATCACTGTACCAAAGAGAACTGGCTGAGACAGAAGAATTTCAAGAAAACAGTACATGATCAAGAGGCAATGGTGATGAAGGAGGAAGTTCATGCTGCTCTGAAGGACTTGGGGGGGGGGAATAAAGCCCCAGGAATTGATGGAATGCCAACTGACATATTTCAACAAAGAGATGCTGCCCTGCATATGCTCAATAAGTTGTGCAAAGAAATCTAGAGGAAAACTACCTGGCCAACTGACTGGAAGAGATTCATATTTATTCCCATTCCAAAAATCGTTGACCCAACAGTGTGAGGAAATTATTGTACAATAGGTTTGGAAGGAGTGGCAACCACTTCCTAAACCAAATCCCTCTGGAAACTCTATGAACACAGAAATGATGATAACTGTAGAACAGGGTTCAGGTCTTTTGTTAATAGGGTTGCTATGAGTCATACTTGACTCGATGGCACTTAACAACAATAACAACCTCACCAATATCACACACAATCAAAATCCTACTGAAGATTATTAAAAAAACGACTGGAACAGTACAGAAATACAAGCTGGGTTTAGAAGAGGCCCTGACACTGGAGACATTATCACCAATGTCAGATGGATCTTGGCAGAAAGAGTACTGGAGGAATATCTATCTGTGTTTCGTTTACTGTGCAAAGGCATTTGACTGTGTGGATCACAACAAATTGTGGTTAACCTTGAGGAGAATGGGAATCCCAGAACACTTGATTGTTCTTATGTAAAACCTTCGCTTGGATCAGGAAGCAGTCCTCAGAACAGAGCAGGGAAACACCGCATGGTTCAAAATAAGGAAGGGATGTGTCCTGTCTCCGGATCTTTTCAATCTATATGCAGAACAGAGCAGGTGGATAGCTTGGCTTTATGAGGAGGAATGTAGCATCAGGATTGGAGGAAACCTCACCAACAATATATATTACACAGATGACACAATCGTGCTTGCTGAAACTGAGGAGGACCTGAAGCACTTGCTGCAGAAGGTCAAGGACTGTAGTGTTCAATATGGATTGAAGCTCAACATCGAGAAGACAAAGATTCTCATCACAGGGGTTGGTAACAATTACAGCCTGCTTGGCTCCACAATCAACACTCTTGACATCAGCAGTCAAGAAATCAAATGACGAACTGCATTAGGCAAATCTGTTGTCAGGGACCTTTCCAGAGTACTGAGAAGCAGCGATGTCAATCTAGAGACTAAGGTGTGCCTGACCTAGGTCATGGTCTTTGCAATTACTTGCTATACATCAGACAGCTGGACGGTGAATAAAGTTGACAGAAGAAAAATTAATGTCTTTGAGTTGTGGTGCTGGAGAAGCATCTTTAACATACAATGGACTGCCAAGAAAACAAATAGGTCTGTTTCAAGTTTCTCCCTGGAGGCTAGGATATTTTGAAGCTCAGTTTCAGATAATTTGGGCATGTGGCCAGGAGGGACTGATGCTTGGAGAAGGACATCATGCTTGGAAAGGTGGAAGGACAGCACACAAGAGGAAGACCCTGGATGAGATGGACTGATAGAGTAATTAGGGCAATCAGGGTAGGTGTGTCTGAGCCAGTGAGACTGGCTGAGGACCAGGCAGGCTTTTCAACCAATAATAGCAACAATTTTAAAACAATGCATTAGGGGCAAAGAGGTAGTTACAGATGGTGGGCATTTTGTCACTCAGAGACGCACTCCTAGATGAGTAGGAGCTGGTCAGCTGAAGAAAGAACATGAAGGAGAATACAAGATTGGGCAACAGTGTAGTATGTGTAAAGTATGGGATGAGACTGGGAAAAATGAGCAAGGGGCAAGGCACAAAGCATATGTGATACCCTTTAAGGCACTTAGAATTTATCCTACAGGTAAAAGAAAATAAAAATGATCAAAGTCACCACCACTGAACAGATTGGACTCATGGTGACCCTCCAAGTCTGAGGCTATAAATCTTTATGGGAGGTGGCTGTTTTTCTGCTGTGGACTGGCTGGTGCATTTGAATTGATGACCTTTAGGTTAGTGCAACACACAACACAATATTCCATCAGAACTCCGTAAGTATTAGGGAGCCATTAAAAATTTTTAGGCAGGGGACTCCACCTAGGTAGCTTAGTGTCTCTAATGTCTACCACAGTACCTGGCACACAACTGTTCAATAGATTTTCAATTAAACTGAAAACACAAGGACTTTTGGTAAGATGTCAGACTAGGTAGAGAAACTACTCAGACCTTCTAAATGAAGACATGAGAAATCATTTGAAACATATACAGATAATAACTCTGGAACCCTTAGATTCAAAGGAAAAGGATAAAGAAGCGAATTAAGTACCCACAAGAAGAAAAAAACCAAGCTAAGAGAGAGAAATGGAGCAAGACATAGCAAGGATATTCTGAATTTTTGCAAACAGCATTCCAACTAACATAGCAATCTGATAATCAGTTGGCTCATCCGGGTGTGGACCACACCAAGGGCTGCTGAAAAGAAAGGTGCAATCTCTCCCATATCCCCCTATATCCTCCTGGTATCAGAGGTGTGACATCCCCCACGTTGACCATCCCCCACTTTTGACCATCTGACTGGCTATAACCTTGCCCCTCACATAGACCCTGCTGTGCCTGAGATTAATTTGGTGTTACCTATATGCTACCCTTGTATCTGGAAGTATGTGCTCTCTGCCTCCTTGGACCAATGGAGCAAGCAGTGCCAAACTGGGCATCCTGTTCCTGTGCACCTAGTGAGCTGGAAGAAATTCCTTCCAGGTTTAAGAACCCTACTCCCAGCTATGTGAGAAGTGGGAACCCTGTTTCCAGCTGACATCTAGGCTGGCAGAATCTATTTCTGGAACCAGGTGCCCTATCTCTAGACACAATCCAGCCTGTAGGAACTCCTTCCAGGACCAGGCACTCTACCTTGACTCTGAGAATCTCCTCTGTATCAACCCTGTTTCCTCTCTTTCCCGTTCCTTGATTTTTCTTTTCCTATGTCCTTTTTTCCCCCTCCTCTTTATTTTTCTTTTCTTCCAAGTTTTCCTCTTTTTTTATTTAAAATTTTTACTATATTCTATTTGTTGTTGTTTTACATTTTTTGCATATTTCTTCCTTTATTTTTCATCTCCCCTTGTTTAATTTTTTTTTTGTTCTACCTAGTGTGCGTCTGATACAGGCTTTGGTCTTCCCAATCACCTGTTATGCATCAGAGAGTTGGACAATGACCAAGGAGGATAGAAGGAGAATTGATGCCTTTGAGCTGTGGTGCTGGAGAAGAGTATTGAGAATACCATGGACTGCTAGGAAAACAAACAGATTTGTCCTGGAAAGGGTTAAACCGGGTGGCTCCTTGGAGGCAAGGATTCTGAGGCTCCGTCTAACATACTTTGGACATGTTGTGAGGAGACACTGGTCCTTGGAGATGGACATTATGCTTGGGAGGGTGGAGCGACAGCGCAGGAGAGGAAGGCCCTCTATGAGGTGGATTGATTCAGTGACTGGGATAATTGGGAAGGGAGTGTCAGAGACAGTGCGATTGGCACAGGACAGAGTGGAGTTTAGGGCTGTTGTACATAGGGTCGCTATGAGTCGCAGGCGACTCGACGGCACATAACAACAACAACCTAGTTTGAAAGTAATTCCAAATAAATCTATCAAAAATTTCGACAATTTTTCTTACATATTACTTGAAGCAGGTTCTAAGAATTGATAGAACACAATTCATATGTTTCAACAAACAGATGCAGCTCAGGATGTGGTCACAAGGCTGTGCCAAGAAATTTGGAAGACCTGGCCAACTGACTGGAAGAGATCCATAGTTTTCCCATTTCCAAGAAAGATGATTCAACAGAAAGTGGAAATTATGAAAAAAAAAAACATTACTATCACATGCAAGCGAAATAATGCTGATGAGCATACAAAACCAACTATAATACTAAGTACATTGACAGAGAATTGCCAGAAGTTGAAGCAAAGTTTAGAAGAGACTGTGGCACCAGAGATGTCATTGCTGATGCCAGATGGATACTGGCTGAAAGCAGAGAACATCAGAACAACGCCTATATGTTTTCTTTTGACTATGCAAAGGCATTTGTGTGGATCATAACAAACTATGGTTAACACTGAGAAGAATGGGAATCCTAGGACACTTAATTATGCTCATTCAAAACTTATACCTAGACCAAGAAGCTGTTGACTGAACAGAGCAAGGGAACACTGCCACTGCATGGTTTAAAATCAGGAAAGGTGTGCATCAGGGTTGTATTTTCTTTACATACAAATTCAATCTGTATGCTGAGTCATTAATTAGAGAAGGTAGATACTTTAAAGAATGTGGTATCAGGGTCGGGGAAAGGCTCATCAACAACCTGTATTAAGCAAATGACACAATCTTGCTTGCTGAAAGTGAAGAGGACTTGAAACACTTACTGCAGAGGATAAAAGACAACAGTCTTCAATATGAATTATATCTCAACATCAAGACAAAAGTCCTTACCACAAGATCGATAAGCAACATGACAGGTTGAAAAAGACTAAAATTGTCAACAACTTCATTTTACTTGGGTCCACAATCAATACCATTGGTATCAGCAGTCAGGAGACTGGGAGACATACTGCATTGGAGAAGTCCACTGTCAGAAACCTCTCCAAATTACTAATAGCAATGATGTCATTTTGAAGATT
>NW_006399928.1:4651571-4652801 GCF_000299155.1 Elephantulus edwardii | reverse complement strand
AACAGAACTGACATCGGTTTTGGGGGGAGACTGAGAAAGATGGGATAAATAATGTATACTGCATTGAAACAGATGAGGGAGAAAACTGTTTAAAAGGGAGATGTGATTAGGTATTGTTGTCATGACAGGAGTCCAGAATGAATGCTGCATATTCAGGTGGACTTAGGGGGAGGGATTGTATAACAATGAAAGAATTTTTTTTTTCACTTTCAAAAGAGAAGAGCAAATTGCAGGGAGGGAAGGGTGGGCAAGGAGAAAAGTGCAACAATGAAATGAATGGAAATCCTCAGTCTCTATAAACTTTCATTAAAATTAATTTTTAAAAAAGCAAAACTAAAAGCTATGTCTCACTTACAGATAGGTACAAAAGGCTATTCCTTGGAAAGGTACATCATGCATGGGAAGGTGGAGGGCCAGCAAAAGACAAGAAGACCTTCAAGGAGCTAAACTGACACACTGAAGCAATGGATTCAAGTATGTTGAGATGATGAGGACGGCACAGGATAGGACAGGGTTTAGATATGTTGTTCAAAGGGTTGCTATGAGTTGTACTCAACTTGATGGCATCTAACAAAAACAACAACAGTTTATGGCATTAATCTGCTTGCAAACATAACCAAAAATGCACAACCAGGAGAAAACAGATGAGTAGGACCTTTTAAAAATCAAGAATCTTTTCAAATAGAGTGAGAAGAAAGCCCAAAGACTGAGAAAACATTTGGTAAAGACATTTCAGACAAGGGACTCATAAGTAAAATTTACAAAATACTACCATGCCCCTACAAGAAAAAGTCTAATAACTCAATTACAAAATGGGTAAAAGACATGAAAAGACTCATCAAGGAGGATATCTGGATGGTTAACAAATACAAGAGGAAATGCTCAAATTCATTAATAGAAAGATGCAAACTGAAAAAATGAGCTACCATATTACCTCAGCAGCAATAGCCAAGTTTAACAGGATAGCAAACAATAAATTGGAACTTTCACGTACTGCTGGTGGAATTGTAAAATGATACAACCACTATGGAATGCAGTTTGGCCTTTTCTCAAAAAGGTGAATAAAAAAATTCCATAAGACCTAGCTATTCTACTATTAAGAATATATCCCAAGAACATTATGCTGAGTGAAATGTCCCAGTCACAAAGGGACAAATATTGCATGGTGCCACTGTTGTAGAATGGGACTGTCCTTGGGGTTGGGGAGAGACTGAGTAAGATGGGTTCAAT
>NW_006399928.1:4648768-4650851 GCF_000299155.1 Elephantulus edwardii | reverse complement strand
ATCAGAACTGGCTTTGACAAGCACTGTGGCAACTGGACAATTAAAACAGACATGGGGGGGAAAGAAGAACGAACTGGAGAGGAGGGTGGAGAAAACAGTGCAACAATGAATGAATGAAAACCCCAAATCTCTGTAAATGTTCATTAAAACTAATAAAATTTAATAAAAAAAAAGAAAATATCCCAAAAGTAAATCAGAACAGACGCAAGAATGGAGATATGTTACTTATGTTCATCATGTAAGATCCTGGCTAAAAGTAAAGAATACCAGAAGAATGGCTATTTATGCTTTATTGACTATGCAAAGACATATGACTATGTGGATTGTAACAAGTTATGGCTAACGTTGAGAAGAATAGGAATCCCAGAACAATTAACTGTGCTCATATGAAACCTACACCTAGACTAAGAGATGGTTGTGTGAACACAGCAAGGGAAAACTACATGGTTGAAAATGAAGAGAAGAGTGTATCAGGGCTGTATTCTCTCTCCATACCTATTCAATCTGTACGCTGAGCAAATTATTTGAGAAGCTATTAAGACTGGAGGAAGACTCATCAATAACCTGTGTTATGCAGCCGATACAACCTTGCTAAAAGGACTTGAAACACTTGTTGCAGAAGATCAAAGAATACAGCCTTCAATGAGGATTGCATCTTAAGATCAAGATAACAGAAATGCTTACCACTGGAGCAAAGGATGGAGAAAAGACTGTAACTGTCAACAACTTCATTTTACCTGGATCCACAATCAACACTATTGGGACCAGCAGTCAGGAAACCAGGAGACATTGCACTGAGAAAGTCTGCAGAGACTTCTTGAAATTACTGAGAAGTAATGTCAGTTTGAGGACTAAGGTGTGTCAGAGTCAGAGTATGGTCTTTCTGATCATTGGTTATGCATCTGAGAGCTAGACAATGAATAAGGATAACAGAATTGATGCCTTTGAGCTGTGGTGATGGAGAAGAGTACTGAACATCCCACAGCCTGTCTAAAGAACAAATACATATGTCTTGCAGAAAGTGCAGCCAGAGTGCTCCTTGGAGGTAAAGATGATAAAGTTTTGTCTCACAAGCTTCAGGCTAGGAGAAGCTATTCCTTGGAGAAGGACATCATACTTGGAAAGGCAGAGAGTTGGTAAAGGAGACTAAGATCCTTAAGCAGGTGGATTTATACAGTGAATGTGGCAATTGGCTCTAGTGTGTCAGGAAGTGTAAGGATGGCACAAAATAGGAGAGGGTTCAGATCTGTTGTTCACAGGGTCGCCATGGGTCATACTTGACTCAAGGGCACTTAACAACAATATGTTCATTATAGCATTTATTCACAACAGCAAGAAAAAGGAAACAGTCCAAATGCCCATCAGCAAAAGAATGGATTGAGAAATTATGGTAAGTTCACTCAATGGAATACTATGCAGCACCAAGGAACAATGAATTTGTAAAATACCATACAACATGGGGGAGTCTAGAGAACATTGTTGTTGTTATATGCTATTGAGCTGACTACAACTCATAGCGACCCTATGAACAATGGCTCTGAGCCTTGCCCTACCCTGAGGCAACCTTACCATCTTAGACATACCTAACCCCATTGCCATTGTCACTGTCAATCCAGCTCATCCAGGGTCTTTCTCATCTGAGGTTAGTGAAATAAGTCATAATCAAAAGGACAAATACGGCACAAGACCATTACTGTGAAAATAGGAGAAGTTTAATAGCTTGATGTATACATTACTGTATACGGGGAAGTAGGGTTAATCAGGACAGAAGAAATAGAATGTACAGTTAAGGAAGATGGCAAAGGATCAGGACAAGAGAGGGTCAATCTGGGAAGAACTGAAGAAAGGTCAACATGTCTACTGCAATTAACTGCTCAAAAGGGCAAGGGGAGGATGGAGGTGGAAAAGGGGGAAGAGGATAAAAAAAATCCACTAGAGCAGCAGAAATTAGTGAATTATCCTATTAGTGATTAGGATAGCTGGCGAAAGAATAGGCAAGGTAGTCTACTGGTAAAAAGCTGAGCTGCAATCCTAAAAGTTCTCACTTCACCGAAGACGACATTCAGATGGCTAACAAACACAT
>NW_006399928.1:4639143-4647498 GCF_000299155.1 Elephantulus edwardii | reverse complement strand
AAAACACAGTATTCAAGGATTGTCAAGATAAACAACCCAGTGTTTATCAGACCTAATTAATTTTTGCATTATTATTTTTTAAATATTTTATGTACTTTTCAATACAAATTGATACAATAAAAACCAAGCAAGCCTAAAAAAAAAAAAAAAAGTATGTAGTTCTAATCCACTAGCTGTTCCACAGAAGGATGGACAACCTCCTCCTGTGCACTTTACTGGCTCTGAAAACCTACTGGAGCCATGAGCCATTTTGACTCCAAGGCACACAATAGCAACTATGGGGATAGGAAGAGAAAGGGTGATAAAAGGTATTAATCAATAGTAATTAGTTATATTTTTAAAAACTTACAATGTACATAAATGAATGTATAAAACACAATGTACACATATGAAACCCAATGTATATGAATGACTGAATGAAAACCAGCAAATATAAAAGGGGGAAAAAACCTCTTTCATGAGAAGTTCACATTCTTTCCACCACTTCTACCAATCCTCTAAGTCACTGCAATCTGGTTTCTACCCTCTGAATTCCAAAGAAACTATTTCTGGCATAAGGCATCTAATTGTTAAATCTAAACAGTGCCTTTTAAAAAATTAATTATATTTTTAAATTTTACATTGGTTTGCATACAAAGTTTGCATATATTGTGTTTCACACTATCCTTCATTCACATTGTCTCATACAAGCATTCTCATTATTTTTTATTATTAAATTTTATTAATTTTAATGAACATTTACAGAGATTTGGGGTTTTCATTCATTCATTGTTGCACAATTTCTCATTATGTTTTAAAAAAATCAATCACCATTAAACCATACCCATCATTACCCTGAAATAGTGCTTTTTAGTCTTCATCTTTCTTGAAACTTTCGTTTCTCTGACCTCTAGAATACCACTCTCATGTAATCCCTGTACCTGTCTGCATCTTTCTGTCTGCCCTAGGATCACATCCCCTGCCCTTCTCATTCATTAAACTCAATCTCAAACTCTCATTGTTGTAGCAGTAAGGTGCCGTCAAGTATGACTCATAGCGAGCCTACAGGCAAGAGATGTGAACCCTGTCCTATTCTCTTACTCTCAAAGGTACATTTATATGGTTGCTTTTTTATTTTTAAATTTTGTTCCTGTTTTTTTCCTACTAGTTTATTTACAAAATTAGAATAGAAATTTGAACAAATTCTTTCAATTTTCCTCACCTTCCCCAATCAAACTGCAGAACCCAATGATTAATTCTCCCTTCCCCCTGCATCTCCACATCCCTGTTTCCAGCCTCTCCCACCCCTCCCAGATCCTTATACTTATTCTACAGTAACAGTTTTATACAGTATTTATCCTTATGGGACTGACTTAGTTCACTCAGCATAATACTCTCCAGTTCCTCTCAAGTTAGGTAATCATTTACGAAGTTATTGCTCTTGCGTGCTGCATAGTATTCCATTGTGTGAATGTACCATGATTTCTCAATCTATTCATTTGTGGTTGGGTATCTGGGCTGTTTCCATGTTCTTGCGATGGTGAATACTGCTGCTATGAACACTAGTGCACAAATCTCAGTTTGTGCCTCAGTTCTTATACTCTCAGGTTATATTCCAAGTAGTGGAACAGCTGGATCATATGGAATTTCTATGTTCAGCTTTTTGAGGAAGTGCCGAACTGCCTTCCAGAATGGTTGTACCATTTTACAATCTCACCAACAATGTATAAGAGTTCCTTTTTCAAGGGAACTCTGGTGGCACTGCAATCTCAGAGGTACGCGGTTCAAATCCACCAGATGCTCTGCTGGAGAAGGAGGGGGCAATCTCCTCCTGTACCAGTCAGATCTGATTTGATGGTACACGTAAAAAATAATATATATGTAAAAAAATAATAAAGAAAAATAGGAAAAAAAAAGAGTTCCTTTTTCGCCACATCCTCTCCAACATCTTACTTGCTGCCCTGTTAAATTTTGCCACTCTTATTGGAGTGAGATGGTACCTCATTGTGGCTTTGATTTGCATCTCTCGGCTTACCAGTGATTTGGAGCATTTCTTCATGTGTCTGTTTGCTAACTGAATATCATCCTCTGTGAAAATTCTTTCCATGTCTTTTGCCCATTTTGTAATTGGATTATCAGTCTCTTTCTTGTGGAGGCCCAGGAGTACTCTGGAAACTTTTGTTATAAAACTCTTGCCTGAGATGATATTACCAAATGTTTGCTCCCAGTCTGCAGGATTTCTTTTCACCCTGTTGGAAAAAGGTTTTGACGTGCATAATATTTAATCTTTAGAAGGTCCCATGCATCAATTTTATCCTCTTTAGATTGTGCATTTCTGGTTGTATGTGGCAGTCTCTTTATACCTTGGACTAGCACTTCAAAGCTTGATCCCAATTTGTTTCTTAAGAACGTTACAGTTTTTGCACACCCATGCTTATTGTGGCTTTGTTCTCAATAGCAAAGAGCTGGAAACAACTCAAGTGCCCATCAACAAACAAATGGATAGGAAAGCTCTGGTATATTCACACAATTGAATACTACGCAGCATTAAAAAACAAGGAACTCATGAAATATTATGCAAAATGGATGACCCTGGAGGACATCATGCTGAGTGAAATATCTCAGTTACAAAAGGACAAATATTAGGGCCACTGTTGTAAAATAGGACTGACATCAGGATTGAGAGAAGACAGAAAAGGAGGGGAGGAATGATATATACTAAACTGAAACAGATGAGGGAGAGAATTGTTTAAAAGGGATTTATGAATGGGTATTCTTGTCATTACAGAAGTCCAGAGTGAAGGCTGCATAGTGGAGTGGACTTGGGGGAGAAGGATTGCATAACAACGTAAGAGGTGGTTTTTTTCCAAGGAGAAGAGTGAATTGGGGGGGTAGGGAGAAAAGTGCAACAGTGAATGACTGGAAACCCTAAGTCTCTGTAAACTTTCATTAAAATTAATTATTAAAAAAAAAAGAACATTACTCCCAGGCCTCTGATCTACCTTGAGTTGATTTTTGTGTATGGTGTGCGATGTGGATCCTGTTTCAGCTTTCTGCAGGTGGAGGTCCAGTTTTGCCAGCACCATTTGTTGAAGAGGTTATCACTGTCCCAGTTGATACCTTTGATTTCCTTGTCGAATATCAGTTGACCATAGACAGTTGGGTCTATTTCTGGGTTCTCAGTTCTGTTCCATTGGTTGATGTGCCTGTCATTATACCAGTACCATGCTGTTTTGGTTACCACTGCTGTATAGTAGGTTTTGAGGTCAGGGAGTGCTATACCTCCAACTTCATTTTTGTTTCTCAGAAGTGTTTTGCTTATTTGGGGTCTCTTGTCCAAATAAATTTGATCATTTCCCTTTCTCTTTTTTTTTGTTTTTTATGAGTGTACCGTCAAATTGGATCTGACTGGTACAGGAGGCGACTGTTCCTCCTTCTTCAGCAGAGCATCTGGTGGATTTGAACCATGCACTTCTGGGATTGCAGTGCAGTTTCCTGCCACTAGGCCACCAGAGCTCACCTGATCATTTCCCTTTCAATCTCCTTGAAAAATGAATTTGGTATCTGGATTGGGATTGCATTGAATGTAGATTGCTTTTGGTAGGATTGTCATCTTCACCATTTTGAGTCTTCCTATCCATGAACAGGGTACATTTTTCCATTTCTTTAGGTCTTTTATTGTGTCTTTCAGAAATGCTCTATAGTTTTCTTTGTATTAACGCTCATAGCTACATTTATATTGCTGCTTTTAAAAATAAGTGTCATTTGTTGTTGTGGAGAATAAACACAACAGAACACCCATTAATCTGATACTTTCTATGTGTGCAATTCAGCAATCCTGGTAGTCTAGTGGATGAGGAATTGTGGTCTCAACTCAAAGGGAGGCAGTTCGAATCCATGAACTGCTCCAAGGAAGAAAGCTCCCACAGAAGAATCTTGATCAAAGAGAATAAGCAGACAGAATTTTACATTCTCATGGAATACATATTTTCAGGAGCCAACCCCAAAAAGAAAAACAAAAGACCTCAAACTTACTACTATCAAGTCGGAACTGACTTAAAGGTGACCCTCTAGTGGGTTTTCAGAGGCTATAAATAGCACGGGAGGAGATTGCCCATTCTTTTATGGAAACTTTGATCAAAAAGTTCAGTAGTGGTAGTCAAGCACCATTAAATTATTCTGGTCTTATGGGTAAGGGGACAGTTGTTCAGAAGCCTTTAGCCACACATTCCATTTCCAAATCTTATTAGGAGAGCTCTGGTAGCCTAGTAGATAAGGAGTTGTGCAGTCAATTCAAAGGCACAGAGTTAAAATCCATTGGCTGCTCTGAGGGACCAATCTCCTCCTATGCGATTCACTATCTGAAAACCCACTGGAGGGTCAGGTATGAATAGAATCTGACTCAGTAATACGTAACAACATTCATGATCCAAGAATCCTTGGTGGCATGGTAGATAAACCTGCTAACAAATAAAGCATTTGGATCCTAACCAAAAGGTAGACAGCATTTGAACTCACTAACTGCTCCGCAGGAGATGAAGGCTTCTGTAAATATTGATAGCCTTGGAAACTTTATGGGCAATTCTACTGTCTTATAGAGTCCTTTGGAATCAGAGTTGAGTCCATGGCAGTGGGGCTTGGTTTGGTTTTCATTGTTGTTGTTATTCCTGGTTTTCTTCCTCTGCTGTTTCAAGAAAAGATCAATTATAGTATCTTGGAATAAAACTTGCAAGATTTTTACTCCAGTCACTATGAAACACACTAGGCAGTAGAACAGAAACAATAAACATACTATAATAAGGCTAATTAACTGGAATGTTCTGTGAAACCATGACCCTAAACCAACAATCCAATAATCCATCATGTGTTAAGGACTCCTCTAAAACTTATATGTGAAGCTTAGATCTTTCCTTCAAACTTTAGATTTAAATATCCAACCACCTCCTGACTACATCTCTACTTAGCTGTCCCACAGATATGAAAAATATCTAAAAGTGAACTCACCAATGTCATTACCCCTGTTCATGTACTCTTTTAGTTTGTAGGAACAGCATAGTTAGAAACTCAGTTCTAAAAATGAGACCTTTCCCATTTCAGAGATAACAATGGTGCAGGTTAGAGCAAGGTTCAGATCTGTTGTTGTTCATAGGGTGCTAAGAGTTCTAGGTGACTCAATGGCACCTAACAATAATATCCCATTTTCAAGCCAATAAATCACCATGTCCCAACTATTTCATTTAGTAAGTATTTATAAAATTTCTTCTAAAAATAAAAAAGAAAACCAATTTCTTCTTTCCACTCTCACAGTTCAAGCCACCATTCTCTCTCACTAGAACTATTGCAAAAAATATCTTGGAAGGTCTTCCTGACCCTTACCACATAAACAACTTTCCTAGCATAACATAGAGAAATATTTATGATTTGGTCTATGTCGTCATTCTCACCACCTGTCATTAAGTTTTAAGTTTCTTAGTCCAGCAATATATACCACGTCAGTGATTTTCTGCAAGACCTACTTTCTAGGCCTGCCTACATCATTTCCAGGAGATCTTCTTCTTCCCTATTCCTCAAGGCAGATGAAACATTTTTTTCCACTTTCTATAATATTCCATGATACACATCTCTTAACACTTCCATTGACCTGATCTAAGCTTTGGTCTTTTCAATTACTTTCTATGCATATGAAAGTTGGACAATGAATAATGACAAAAGAAGAACTGATGTTTTGATTTGTAATGCTAAAGAAAAGTACTAAATATCCCAAAAGAACAAAGATATCTTGGAGAAAGTGCAACCAAGGTGTTCCTCAGAGACAATGATCAGTGAAACTTTGTCTCATATACTTTAGTCACAGTTTGTCAGGAGATGTCAGTCCTTGGAAAAGGATATCATGCTGAAAAAGGTGAAGGATCAGAGAAAGAGGGGAAAGGAAACAAGATGAACTGACTCAATGACTCTAACAATGGGCTCGAGCATATCAGAGATCATGAGGATGGTTCAAGATAGGGCAAAGTTCTGTTTTTTTCACAAAATCATTGTGAGTCCATAATCCATTCAATGGCATCTAACAACATCTCTCTCATTTAGCACAGTGCTGTTTTATTTTCTCCTTTATTTGCAGAATTTCTTAAGAGCCACATCTATATCTTATTTTTATATCCTCTGCATTGAGCACTGTCTCTCATTTCTGTTCACACATACATTTCTGTGCAATGTATGATCCCTTCCCTGATGGTGGGAAACACTAAAGGGAACTTCAAGAAACAGTTAAGTGTTTGCTTCTTTTTGGTGCTGATTTTTGAGAAACTAAAATCCTATAGCTCTAATAACTTGATATTCATATTTAATAATATATTCTATTTAGAATATATACTTTATTATAATAATACATAATAACATCTTTAATAATTTTTAAATAGCAGCTCCAAGTAATCCTATTTGAGAAAGTACGGACTACACTTAAACGTGTTACTACAACGTCAGTAACTCCCCTGAATCTGTTCTCTCTATACACAAACTGAGAGCTCTGGTGGCCTAGGATTAAGAAACTGCCAGCTACTCCGTGAAAGAAGGATGGCTTATATTCTCTCTGAAAATCCCCTGGAGGGTCAGCTATGGGTACACAACAACAATACACAAACTCACTACCATTGAATCAAATATGACTCCATCAGGTTTTCGAAATTGTCTATAGGAGAACCCCAAAACCAAATGGTGGGCTTTAAACTCTGAGCTTTCGATTATCAGCACAATACAGAATGCATTATGCTCCTAGAGCTTAATCTACTAAGTTTAGATAAAATAATTGGTAGTTGTGTGGATGTGTGGAAGGACAGACACCTACTATCACTGTCCCACACGCCAGAGTGGGGGGGGGGGTTGGTGTCTCCTGTCTGCTCCCTCCTCTCGTTGTTCACATGCTCTTTTCTCCCTTTGTTATTTTAGCACTCCTACCTTTTCCGGCCTTTCCAGTACAGCTTTTTCTTTTGGGCGGCATCCTCGAAACTTGTCTGAGTTCTCAACTGCTTCCGTTGACCTACAAAGCCCCTTCGAGCCTCATAGAGATATCCTAAAGAATGCCTGAAAGCCGTATTTCGATTGCCCGTTCTTACTGTAGTTCCAGAAACAGGCATATCTTAGGGCAGACCTAGTCTTTTATCCTTTGGACCAATGAAGATAGCAGAAGATATCTAACCAATAAGAATCATAAAGGGGCGGAACTAAAAGTAGAATTAGGGCCGGAAATTGTTGTTACGGGTTATCTAGTCGACTTATAGCGAGCCTATGTACGCTAACTCAGAAACCGGCTCTATACTGAGCTAGTCTCATTGTCTCGGGCAGCCCTAATCCCGTTTCTCCAATCACTGAGTCACACCATTTCATCCTGGGTCTTCCTCTCCTGCACTGTCCCTCCACCCTTTCGAGCATGATGTCTCTCTCCAAGGACTGGTCCTTCCTGGCCATGTGCCCAAAATATGTGACACAGAGCTTCAAAATCCTTTCCTCCAGGGAGCAGCCTGGTTTCATCCTCTCCAGAACAGACCTGTTTGTTCTTCTGGCAACCCATAGTTTAATACTCTTCTTCAGCACCACAACTCAAAGGCGTTGATCCTTCCTCTATCATCCGTATTGTCCAGCTCTCTCATGCATAGCAAATAATTTCAACCACCATGGCCTAGATTAGACTCACCCTAGTTTCCAGATGACATCGTTACTCTTCAGTACTCTAGAGAAGTCCCTGACAGTCGACTTTCCCTGTGCAATTCGTCTTCGATTTCTTGACTGCTGGTGCCAAGAATATTGACTGTGGAACCAAGCAAGCTGAAGTTATCAACAACCTCAATTCCTTCTCCATCCATCATGAAGCTGCTGATCAGCCCAGTTGTAAAAATCTTTGTTTTCTTGATGTTGAGTCTCTTAATTTTTGTTGTTGTTGTTTCCTCTCTTTTGTTTTCCCCTTAAGTAGTGCCTACGGCAGTTGAGCAGCTAACCCTAAGGCCTCTGCTTCTTGGAGGTTCCAATCCACCAGCAGATGAGTGGGAGGAAGAGGAATGTCTTCTCCTAGGCGATTTACAGCCTCCAAAAAGCGGCTGGAGAGTCAACTATGAATCGACTTCCAGTTGACAACGAGTTAAGAGTATTTGCACAAGCTTATGGGCACTCCCTCCTACCAATTCCTGGATGCTTCCTTTATGCCAGTGTAATTGTTATGTGCCATAAATTACATGGGAAAATATTGTCCATTTTTCTTTTTTTTTTTAATGCGGTATTTTTTTTTTTATTTAGGTTGTTTATTTTTCATTTCAATGAACATCTACAGAGATTTTGGGATTCCATTCATTCATTGTTGCACCCTTCTCCCCGCACAAATCCCTC
>NW_006399928.1:4632146-4639043 GCF_000299155.1 Elephantulus edwardii | reverse complement strand
CACCCCCTAGCCCCAAATATAATCCACTCTACAACCCTCATTGCATACTCCTACGATAAAAATAATGCCCTAAAATATAATACTTTTAGACTATTCTCTCTCCCATAGATTTCAATGCCGTAAACATATTTCATCCAGTTTTTCTCAGTCTCCTGTAGAGCAACTGGTGTATTCCAACCATGTCTTTGGGTAAGCAGCACAACCCCTTAGCAAGAGACTTAACCAAGAGTCACCATCTTTAATATCTTGTTAGAACTATCCAGTAGGGTTACCACATGAAAGGAAAACTGGGAGCACTGTGGTGACAGCATTGTCACCCCTTCCTTTTGATTTTTTGTTTATTAGTTTTATTTTCCAGCATTAGCTAATGAGACTTGAAAGTTAGTTTGTTTTTAAAAATGTCTACCCGCCCTCAGCCTCTTGTGGAATTCCTTAATGGAGAAAAGTAGGAAGCCATCCAAGATGTTCCCCAGGCTTACTGGCTCTACTAGTTGGCATAAAGCAACATTACAGAGTCAGCTGAGATTAAAGTAAAGAAAGTTTATTGGTAGAGAAATTATGCAGATGACACTACCTTGCTCCCAGAAACCGAGGAAGACTTGAAGTATTTGCTGCAGAAGGTAAACGAAAATAGTCTTCAATATGGACTGAAGCTTGACATCAAGAAGACAAAGATTATCACCACTTAGCCAATTGGCTGCACCATGATAAATGAAGAAGACAGACGTTGTTAACAATTTCAGCCTGCCCAGCTCCACAATAACACCATGGGCACCAGCAATCAGGAAAGCAAAGACAAATTGCATTAGGTAAGTCTGCTGTCAGGGAACTCTCCAGAATACTGAGCAATGATGTCAATCTAGAGACTAAGGTGTGCCTGATCTAGGCCATGGTCTTCCCAATTACTTGCTATGCATCAGAGAAAAATAACTGGAAAATAACTAAGGATGTGGTGCTGGAGAAGAGTTTTGAAAATACAATGGACCTGAAAGAAAATAAACAGATCTGTCTTTGAGAGGGTGAAACTAAGTTTCTCCTTGGAGGCTAGGATTTTGAAGCTCCATCTCACATACTTCGGGCATGTGGCCAAAAGAGACCGGTCCTTGGGAAAGGACATGCTTGGAAGGGTGGAGGGACAGTGCAGGAGAGGAAGACCCCAGATGAGATGGATTGATACAGTAACCGAAGTAATGCGGTAGGTGTGTCGGAGTCAGTGAGACTGGCTTAGGTTAGGGCAGGACTCAGAGCTGTTGTACATAGGGTCGCTATGAGTCACAAGCGACTTGATGACACATAACAACAACAACAACAACAATTTTATTTGGAACTATAATCAGCTCTGGTCTTATCTTCAAGAAGTCAAAAGGCATACTGCTTTGGGGAAATCTGCTGTCAAGGAACTTCCAGAGTATTAAAAAGCAACAATGTCCATTTAAAGACTAAGGTACATCTGATCCAAGCAATGGTATTTTCAATTGCTTCCTATGCATATATGAGGAACTCTGGTACAGGGAGTTGGTTCAGGAGGAGAAAGGCAGGCAGTCTCCAGTGCAAAAACCCACTGGAGGTTCATCTATGATTTGTTTCTGACTCAACAACACACGAAAACAAAAATGCATGTGAAAGTTGGACAGTGAATAAGGGTTGTAAGAGAAGGATGAAAGGCTCTAAATTGTGATGTTAGTGAAGAGTATTGAATATCCCACTAACTGCTGAAAGAAGAAACAAGGCTATCTTGGAGGAAGTGCTCCTTAGAGGCGAGGGTGGTAAAACTTTTTCTCACATACTTAGAGCATGTTGTTAGGAGGAGCTAGTCCTTGGAAAAAAGACACCAATCATACTGGGAAAGGTAGAGGGAGAAAGAAAAGACCCTCAATGAGATGAATTACACAGTGACTAACAATGAGCTCAATCTGTAAGAGATTATGAGGAAGACTCAGTATAGGGCAAAGTTCCAATTTGGTTTTTTTTTCATCAGGTTGCTATGAGTTATAGTTGAATCAATGGCATCTAATAACAATAGCTTATGGAGAGAGAATTCTGCCGTGAACTCAAAGATGTTGTACTTGCCTGGTGGTTTAAATCCACCAGTGGTTCCAGAAAATCCACTGGAGTTGGTTTCCACTCAATGAGTTTTGAGGTTTTTTTGTTTTTAACTAGAAGAATTGCTTCCTCAATTACATCTGTTTCTGGGGATCCATTGTAAAGATTTATTCATAATACTGTAGTATTTCAAGACCCTTCAAGTGAAAGTTAGTGAATTTTGCATGTTTGTCTGTAATAAAAAAGAATCTTAAAAGAGATACCCTAAAGAAACCAGAGCCATGACTCAACGAGATGTATGTACACCTATTTTTATTGCTCTGTTATTCACAGTAGCAAAGAGATCGAAGTAACCTAAGTGCTTGTCAACAAACAATTGGATAGAAAAGCTATGGTGCATTCACACAGTGGAATATTATGCAGCATTGAAAAACAATAAACTTATAAAACATTACTTGGGTGAACCTGGAGGACATGCTGAGTGAAATATCTGACGCACAAAAGGACAAATACTGCATGACACTGCTCTTATAAAATAGGACTGACATGGGGAATTGGGGAGAAAATAGGAGAAGTGTGGATAGATAATGAACACTGCATTGGAATAGTTAAGGAGAAGAACAATTCAAAAGGAGTATATGATTAGGTATATTTAGAAAACAATCTGTAACAGGAGATTCATTTCAAGGTGGACTGGGAGAGAGGGGAGGGAGAGGGAGGGAAGAAAATTGTGCAACGATGAATGGGGAGGGGAAAAGACTTAAAGAATAGATATCTTGCACTAGCCATAATGAAGAGAAAAGTAATGTCATTTACGGGGTATATGGTGCAAGTTAACTCCAAGGTTAAAGACTAATATACACCTAAACCAAGTGTTTCTGATTTTAGACTACCCTTTTGGGAAATGGGGGGGGGTTTATGTTGTCAGGAGGAGCCATGGAAAAAGATACCACGCTGGGAAAGGTATGTTGTTAAGTACCATCGAATCGTAGGCCACTCATAGAGACCCTATGAACGAAAGTCCTCTACACTTGCATGGCTTTCATCATTTCTCCAGGTTCAAAGGGTTTCCAGAGGCGAGCTATTTACGGAAGTGGATGCCACTCCTCCTTTCAAGCTTGTTTTAATTGGGGCGCTCCACCCAACACTGTCCACCATGGGTAACTATTACCGCATTTGACACATCAGTGTCACAGTGTTCAGCTTCACAGCAACCACGAGTTACCTCTGTATGGCAAGTGGACACCTCAGGGCTATACGACCTAGAAGAATGTTTGACCAAAAACAATGAAAAACACGCCTGAGGACCGTGGATTAGAGCCACCCACCTTTGGCTTGGTAGCATCAGGGGAAAGGTATAGGGTCAGCAAAAGAGAGGAAGACCCTTAATGAGATGGATTGACACAATGTGACAATATACTCGAGCATGACAGGATAGTGCAGGGTAGGGGAAGATTCTGATCTGTTTTTCATAGGGTCGCTGAATTTTAGTCGACTGATAGCAACTAACAACAGCAAAGCACCCAGTTTTTAATGATATTTTCAGGAAAGGTCAATACATACAGTAGATGCACTATTTGGTCATTGTGTAATTAGGAAACTTCACAGCAAGGACTCGAGTCCATTCAAAGAATAGTTGTCAATAACATACAGGAACAACAACAACAAAAACCAAAAAAATCAAACACCCCAAAAACATACAGTAACTGCTTTATTGTGTCATTTAAAATCTCCAGATCAAAATATTGGCGGTAATTTTAAACATCATGTTGTTGTTGTCAGGTGCCGTCAAGTCGAGTACAACTCATAACGACCCTATAAACAAAAAATCTGAAAACTGTTCTATCCTGCACCATCCTCATACTTGCTGACACACAAGAGCCCATTGCAGCAGTCATTGTGTTAATCCACCTAGTTGAGGATCTTCCTCTCCTTTGCCAACCCTCTATCCTTCCCAGCATCATGTCCTTCTCCAAGGAATAGCACCATGCCCGAAGTATGTGAGGTGAAGTCTCATCATTCCTGCCTCCAAAAAGCATTCTGGCTGCACCCTCTCTAAGACATATCTGCTCATTCTCTTGGCCATCCATGGGGTGTTCAGTGCTCTTCTCCAACACCAAGGCTCAAAGGTGTCAATTCTTTTTTTTGTCATCTTCATTCATTGTCCAGCTCTCAGATCCATAGCTTGGAATCAGAAAGACCATGGCCTGAATCAGATGCACCTTAGTCCTCAAACTGACATCATTACTCCTTAATAATTTGGAGAGGTTCCTAATCATATTTTCCCAATGCAAAGCATCTCCTTATTTCCTGACTGCTGGTATCAAGAATGTCAATTGTGGAACCAAGCAAGATGAAGCCATTGATAGTTTCAATCTCTCCATCCATCATGATGCTGCCTATCAGTCCACTAGTAAAAATCTTTGTTTTCTTGATATTGAGATGCAATCCATACTGTATTCCTTGATCTTCTGCAACAAGTGCCTCAAGTCCTCCTCACTTTCAGCAAGCAAGGTTGTATCATCTGCATAATGCAGGTTATTGATGAGTCTTCCTCCAATCCTGATGCAACACTCCTCTTCATAGAAGAGCACCATCATGTTGTTGTTCCAATTATGACAGTAACTATCAGTACTAGCAATGTCATCAATTATTCCTTTCATTGTGGCAAATACATCCTGAATTATTGTTGTTACGTGCTGTTGAGTTTATTATGACTCATAGAGATCCCATGAACAATAGCTCTGAACCTTGACCTATCCTGAGCCAACCTCACTGACACACTTGCCACCATTGCCACAGCCAGTGTCAATTCATTTCATCTCAGGGTCTTCCTTTCCTGCACTGACCCTCTACCCTTCCAAGCATGATGTCCTTTTCCAAGGACTGGTCTCTTTTGGCCATATGCCCAAAGTATGTGAGATGGAGCTTCAAAATCCTTGACTCCAAGGATAAAATTGGCTTCACCATCTCCAGGACAGACATGATGGCTCTCTTGGCAGTCCTTGGTGTGCTCAATTCTTTTCTCCAGCACCACAACTCAAAGGCATTGATTCTTCTTTGTCCTAACTCAGTGACTGTATAACAAGGAAGGAAGACTCTTTAAAAAAACTTAGACAAAGTGCAATATATACATAAATTATTTCAGCTATACTCACTGACTTATCATTCTAATCTTAGTCAAACTTGACAATGCCTAAGCATAAGGTCCAGGAATAGGATTTGGGTTTTATATTCTGGATACCTTGATTTCCTGAATAGGAATACATACCCCTAAGATGTCGCTCATACTTTGAGCATGTTGCTAGGAGAGGTGAGCTCTTGGAAAGGGACATGATACTTGGAAATATGGAGGGTCCTGGTACCAGCAGTCAGGAAATCAAAAGAGGAGTTGCATTATGAAAATCTACTATGAAGGACCTCTTCTGAGTGCTAGATAGCAATGATTTCCGTCTGGAGACTAAAGTGCATCTGATCCAGATCATAGTCTTCTCGATTGCTTGCAATGCATCTGAGAGCCGGGTAATGAGTGAAGATGACAGAGGAATAATTAGTGCCTTTGAGTTTTGGTCCTGGAGAACAGAAGAGTAATGGATTAATACAGTGACTATGGCAATGGGGTTAGTTATGTCAGATATGGTGAGGCTTGCTCAGGAGAGGGCAAGGTTCATAAGGTCCCTATGGGTCATAGTCAACTTGACAGCACACAACAACAACAATGATATTGTGTGGAAGCTGTGCAGTGGTCTCCTATGGTATCAGAAACAAATAATTGAGAAAGAATTAAGAGTGGAATGCATAACTCCTTAATCCCATCTCATTCCTAATCTGATGTCAGGGGAGGAAGGACCTTATTGCCATGCAGACAGAATTTCCAGGAAATTCCATTTTAAAACCCTGGCCCCTACATAAGATTACTTGGCAGTGGGAAATGCCAAGACACATGGAGATCTCCAAGGAATACCTGTTCTATAGGGAGCTCTGGTAGTAAGGAATTGCCCTGACAAACCAAAGGAACATGACTGCTTTATGGCAGAAAGATGGACTATCTATTCCCTTGCAATTTACTGTCTCTGAAAGCCACTTGAGAGTCAGTTATGAGTTGGTTCTGACTCATTGATACAGAACAACAATATAGATGCTGAAAGAAACCAGTACATTCCTTGACAAATAACAAAGAAAGAACCACCTCGCTGAAGCATCAGCTATACATTGGTTCTGACTTGAAGGCAATGTGTTTGTTTGTTTGAAATACATGTATATAGTTGTATAATATAGAAGCTATGTAATTATTTAATGATCTCTCATGATCCTGATAAATCAAATAGTTGTAGGGGAAAATGCAAAAGTTTAAGTTTAGCCTCTGAAACCTAATGGAAGGTCAGCTATAAGCAGTTTTGACTTGCAGTAAGGTGTTTGAGAATTTTTTTTAAAAACCGTAAAAGAATAAACTTATTTGTTAATGCAACCATCCCCTCAATAACTCCAAAAACAAAAACAAGACACACAGAGAGTGGATCTTCCTTTAGTGTTGGCACCCTGCAATAGACTTCTATCATCCTAAACTGTGAAAGAGTCACTTTCTGCTTATTAAAGCCACTAATTTTTAGTATGTGTACTACAGCTCATATATTGTTCCATGAAATTGTTCTGTGTCTGCCAATTCCTTTCTATACAGTGACTCAGAATATGTTTTCCATCTTCTTTTAATACTTCCAGTATCATTTAATATTCTGCCTAAAGCATCCTTGATTAGAAACTGGAACCCTGATTCACTGTTGGTGGGAGTGTAAAATGGTGCAACCCCTGTGGAAAGCAGTATGGCGCTTTCTCAAAAAGTTGCAAATAGAGATA
>NW_006399928.1:4628509-4630701 GCF_000299155.1 Elephantulus edwardii | reverse complement strand
ATAATGGAATATTATGCTGCATTGAAAAACAAGGAACTTATGCAATATTATTCAAAATGGGTGACCTTGGAGGACATTATGCTGAGTGAAGTATCTCAGTTACAAATGGACAAATACTGCATGGTGTCACTTTTGTAAAATAAGAGTGACATGGTTTTTGGGGGAGACTGAGAAAGATGGGTTAAATAATGTGTACTGCATTGAAACAGATGAGGGAGAAAACTGTTTAATAGGGATATGTTATTAGGTATTTTTGTCATGACAAGTCCAGAGCAAAGCCTGTATAGTGGAGTGGACCTGGGAGGAGGGATTATAAAACAAGGAAAGAATTTTTCTTTTACTTTTCCAAGAGGGGAGTGTACTGGGGGGGGGTTGGGAGGGGAGAAAAGTGCAACAATGAATGGATGGAAATCCAAAGTCTCTGTAAATTTTCACTGAAATTAATAATAATTTTTTTAAGAAAATGCTGAGTGAGTTTGGCCCTTTTGATTTTCTGACTCCAGCTTCTTGCACATTTCACTGTAATATTTTACTTTGTCTTCCCGAGTTGCCTTCTGAAATCTTCTGTTCAGCTCTTGAGTATCTTGACTTCTTCCTTCTGCTTTAGCTTCTCTGCACTCCAGTGCAATAGTCAGAGTTTCTTCTGACATCCATTTTGGTATTTTCTTTCTCCTCTGTTTTTGTAATGATCTTTTACACTCTTCCTGGATAATACTCTTGATATCTTCCCTCAACTCATCTGGTCTTCGCTCATTAGTGTTCAAGGCCTCAAACCTGTTCCTGAGATGGTTCTGAAATTCAGGTGGGAGAGACTCATGATCATATTTTGGTTTCTGTGGATTCAGTTTAATTTACCTTAGCTTCTGCTTGAACTTGCATATAATAGATGGTGGTATGTTCCACAATCAGCACATGGCCTAGTTTTCACAGCTGATGTTGAGCTTCTCCAGCAGTTCTTTCCACAGATGGCCAACTGACTGGAAAAGATCTATATTGGTTCCCATTCCAAAGAAAGGTGACCTAACAGAGTGTGGAAATTATAGAACAATACAATTGATAGCACATGCAAGCAAGATTCTGCTGAAGATTATCCAAAAACGACTGGAACAGCACATTAGCAGAGAACTGCCAGAAGTCCAGGCTGGGTTTAGAAGGGGTTGTGGTACTAGGGATATTGTAGCTAATGTCAGATGGAACTTAGCTGAAAGCAGGGAATACCAGAGAAATGTCTATCTGTGTTTCATTGACTATGCAAAGTGACTATGCAAAACCATTTTATTGTGTGGATCACAACAAATTGTGGCTAACACTAAGAAGAATGGGAATCCCATAACACTTGATTGTGTTAATGCAAAATCTATACTTGGACCAGGAGGCAGTCATCAGAACAGAGCAAGGAAACACTGCATGGTTCAAAATTGGGGAGGGTGTACATCAAGGATGCGTCCTATCTCCATACCTTTTCAATCTATATGCAGAACAGATTATCTGGGAGGCTGGGCTCTATGAGAAGTGTAACATCAGGATTGGTGGAAGATCCATCAACAATCTGGGTTATGCAGATGACACAACACTGCTTGGAGAAACTGAGGAGGACCTGAAGCACTTGCTGCAGAAGGTCAAGGACTGCAGCCTACCATATGGATTGAGGCTCATTATCAAGAAGACAGATTCTCAACCACTGGACCAATTGGCAGCATCAGGATGGATGGTGACGAGATTGAGACTGTTCACAGCTTTAGTTTGTTTGGCTCCACAGTCAACACTCTTGGCAACAGCAGCCAGGAAATTAAAAGACGTATTGCAAAGGGAAAGTCTGCTGTTAGGGACTTCTCCAAAGTACTGAGAGCAATGGTGTCACTCTGGACACTAAGGTGTACCTGATACAGGCCATGGTCTTTGCAATCACTTATTATACGTCAGAGAGTGGGACAATGACTAGGGAGGATAGAAGCAGAATTGATGCCTTTGAGCTGTGGTGCTGGAGAAGAGTATTGAATATATCATGGACTGCTAAAAAAACAAACAGGTTTATTCTGGAGAGGGTTAAACCGGGCTGCTCCTTGGAGGCAAGGATTCTGATGCTTTTTCTGACATACTTTGGACATGTTGCAAGGAGCGACCAGTCCTTGGAGAGGTACATCATGCTTGGGAGGGTGGAGGGACAGCACAGGAGGGGAAGACCCTCTATG
>NW_006399928.1:4619393-4628409 GCF_000299155.1 Elephantulus edwardii | reverse complement strand
AGTCCTTGGAGAGGTACATCATGCTTGGGAGGGTGGAGGGACAGCACAGGAGGGGAAGACCCTCTATGAGGTGGATTGATTTAGTGACTGAGGTAATCAGGGTGGGTGTGTTGGAGACAGTGAAATTGGCACAGGACAGAGCAGCGTTTAGGGCTGTTGTACATAGGTAGTTATGAGTCACAAGCAACTCAATGGCACATAACAACAACAACAACAATAACATATTACAGCAGCATTAGGTAACTAAAACGGGGAATAGCAAAAACTAAGAAAGGATGCTAATAATGTTGAAGGAAGACAAGTGTAGTAAAACTTCTTGGCAATACAAAAAGACTTTACTCGTGAATAAGGTCTAATTGCAAAAATAGAGCAATTCTAAAAGTAACCCCAACAAGATAGCCCCAGAAACTATGGGAGTGCAATAACAAAGATAGCAAATATGATGTAAACAGTGATATTTAATTAATGTCTAAAAATTTTACCTCTACTTTTTTATCTTGGAAAATCTGTGTTGGTCATTATTTGTTTCTGGTGGCTCAGGAGTTCCTTAGACGGAGAAATAGGAATCCAAACTTTTTTTTTTTTGTATTTTCAGAGACCTGCTTTAAGTAAAAATGCAATCCCAATCTACTATTGTGACTCCTAACCAGCAAAATACTTTAGAATTATGTGGGAGAAATGAAGATTTACATTTTTAAGAAACACACATGCATAGTTTTTTAAAAAAAAAGACACACCAAAAACAACAGTTAGACTGATAATCAAAACAGCATTTCTGGTTTTTTCTACCTATCCCTGATTTCCCTTCTCCAACCACTTTAAACTCATAGCCACCTGCTTTTACCAGAGTTATCATACTTTCTTGATTTCTCTGTATTACATTTTAAACTATTCACCATTATATATATCCTTCAATGCTAATTAAACCTTTATTGGTGGAGTAGATTCCAAGAGAATCTATGACAGTAGAACTGCCCCACAGGGCCTCCCAGGCTGTAGTCCTTAAAGCAACATATTGGGCAAACTGCCACATTCTAAATTCTCTTCTCAGGAGGTGAGTTTGAGCTGCAGATATTCAATTGGCAGGTTGTTAGCCATTGTACCGCCAGGGCTCTGTATTTACCTGACTCGTAGTATGACAGTTGAAATTTTTGTCAGATTCCTAGTTAACTCAGATTTTTCATGTATAGATCACTAATTCATTCATCTACTGACTCTGTGAAAAGTAAAAAATAAAATATTAAAATCTTCAGGAATTTTGTTTGAATTTTTCACTATGAAATTTATTTTCACTCGAACTTACTTTCCTTAGACATTTCCCATTATTAACTTCATGCTATTCTCCCCTATTCCCTCCCTTTCATGGTAGTTGCCAAGTTTAGAACCTTCTTTAAAGAACAAAATCTTTTCATCAATACCCAGTATCTCTCCACTTTCTCATTTTTTAAAGGCACCATCATCCAACCCATTCACCCTTTACATCTCCCATTTGCCAAAAGAAGTTTTCATTCTTAAATAACATATATATCCTATTTTGTAATCACAGTTAAGCATTTTCTTAGAAAATGAAACCATAAACAACATTCACATTATGATTATTTGTACATTGTTAACCTGAAAGAAAAGCTTTGTCTATGATCACATTTTCTTCTCTTTGGCTCCAAGATCTTAATTCTCCCTACTCAGTCACTGAAATAGGATCCACATTCAAAATCCTGCATTTTCTATTTCTTTAATGGATGTCTTTCTGTAAGTTCTTAATTTCTTAATATCATTGTTTCCTCTTGTAGGATATGGGTTCCGTGTTGTATTACTATCTTCATCTTCTTAACCATTCGATGTATTATTTACAACACAATCCACAATTCCTGAAATGTACTGATTGCATTGACTGTGAGTTAATTTTAGTTTTTTTTAAAATTTAGACTGTCTTTTTTCTCCTGTGCCCTTGTCCACACCCTGAAGTTCGGTCTGCTTTTGGTTTAATGATGCATGCTTCATAAACATTCCCGTGTTTTAAGCTTCCTTCTGTTCTCAGAATCACGAATTTGCCATTTCGGATTACTTCGGGTTTGCATCATCATGCCGAAGGCTGCGGACACTGTGAGACCCTATCGCGAGAACACAGGGCTCCTCACCGAGCAAGTCCACTGCCCAGTGAGGCTTCCGCCATTGCGGTCTATCATAGCGCTGGACCCGCATAACAGCAGTTTACTCACAGCTCTATATGTGTACCTGCAAGCGAATGTTGAGTATCACGGAAACTGCGATGTAGAAGTGTGGGAAGTTTATGCGCAGCTGCCAAGCCAGGTCAAAGAAGGCAAGTCAGGGTGCGGAAGAGTCCCTTGCAGAAGACCCCGTAGGAGCTCAGGTTCACAGCCAGTCCTAGGGCTTTGACGGCCAAGGCCAAAGGAACTGCTCCGTGGCTATGGACCTAGAGTCGTCCAAGGCCGAACCAGATTCCTGCCCCAAATCTGGAATGTCCAGTAGCCAGGGCAGTATTTAGCACCTGTGCTCAGACCTAAGCTTCAGGAATCTAAATCTTACTTCCCTGGTTTAGCAACCGACATGTTCAGTATTTTCCTTCAGGAAATACTGTTGTTGTTATGTGCCATTCGAGTCAAGTATGATTCATAGCAACCATATGAACAAAAAATCTGAAACCCCGTCCTGTCCTGTGCCATCCTAACACTTCCTGACACACAAGAGCCCATTGCAGCAGTCACCTTGTCAATCCACCTGGCTGAGGGTCTTCCTCTCCTTCGCCGACCCTCCACCCTTCCGAACATCATGTCTCTCCCCAAGGAATAGCATCTCCTAGCTATATATGCAAAATATGTGAGGTGAAGTTGCATCATTCTTGCCTCCAAAGAGCACTCTGGCTGCACCCTCTCCAAGACATATCTATTTGTTCTCTTGGCCATCCATGGGATGTTCAGTGCTCTTCTCCAACTCCAAAGCTCTAAAGGATAAATTCTTTTTCTGTCATCCTTATTCATTGTCCAGGTCTCACATGCATAGCTGGTAATTGGAAAGACGCACCTTAGTCCTCAAACTGACATCAGTACTCCTCAATAATTTGCAAAGGTCCCTAACAGCAGATTTTCCCATTGCAATGTGTTTCCTTATTTCCTGCCTGCTTGTACCAAGGGTGTTAATTGTGGATCCAAGCAAGATGAGGCTGTTAACAGTTTCAATCTCCTCTCCTTCCATCATGACACTGCCTATTGGGCCAGTGGTAAGAATCTTTGTTTTCTTTATGTTGAAACACAATCCATACTGAAGGCTGTATTCCTTGATCCTCTGCAACAAATACTTCAAATCCTCCTTACTTTCAGCAAGCAAGTTGTGTCATCTGCATAACACAGGTTATTAATGAGTCTCCCTTCAATCCTGATGCCACATTCCTCTTTACAGAGTCCAGCTTCTCGGATAATTTGTTCAGCATATAGATTGAATAGGTATAGAGACAGAATGAATACATCACTGATGCTTTCCCTTCCCAATTCCAAACCATACAGTGCTCTCCTGCTCCATTTGCACAACAGCCTCCTGGTCCAGGTATGAAAAACAGAAGAAAAATAGTATTGCATTCATAGTAAAAAAGTCACTTTCAAGTTCTATCCTGATTGTGACTGATAGGATAATATACATATGCATATAGGAAGATCCATCCATCAACAGGACTATTATTCAAGTATATGTTCCTACATCTAGTGCCAAAGAGGAAGAAATTGAGAATGTTTACCAAATTTTGCAATCTGATATTGACCGAATATGCAATCAGGGTGCATTAATGATAATCATTGACTGGAATGCAAAAGTAGAAAACAATGAAGAAGAAACAGTAGTTGGGAAATATGGACTTGGTGATAGAAATGGGGCTGGAAATAGAATGATTGAATTTTGTATTTACAATGATTTTTTCATTGCAAATACTTTTTCTAAAAGACACAAAAGACTACTTTGCACATGGATTTCACCCAGTGGGCTGCATAGGAATCAGATTGACTACATTTGTCAAAAAAATAGTTGGAGAAGCTCAATTATCAGCAGTCAAAACTAACCCAGGGGCCAACTGTGGGTCAGATCATCAATTATTCATATGCAAGTTCAAATTGAGACCAAATAAAATTAAAATAAGTCCACAGGAACCAACATATGGTATTGATTCAATTACATCAAAATTTCATGATCAGCTTAAGAATAGGTTTGAAGCATTGAACACCAATGATAGAAGACCAGATGTGTTGTGGGATGATATCAAGGATATCATCCATGAAGAAAGCAAAAGATCATTACAAAAACAGAGGAGAAAGAAAAAACCACAATGGATGTCAGAAGAGACTCTGAAGATTGAAGTGGAATGTCAGGAATCCTTTAGCTGTTGTCATTTCTTTTTAATATACGTTGTTGTTGTTGTTGTGTACCATCAAGTCTGAGCCAGCTCATAGCTGACCTTCCAGTGGGTTTTCAGAGGCAGAAATTGAACAGGAGGAGACTGATTGCCCATCCTTCTCCTGTGGAGACAGATTCAAACTTCATGCCTTTGGGATGGCAGTGCAGATTCTTACCACTAGGCCACCAAGCGTTAACATACATAGTTCCTTTGAATAATATGAAGCTAGTTTTGGGATTTTAATTTTCAGTTCTAAAAAGCTCCTTTAAGCTCTGAAAACATTCTTTAGAGCAAGGATTTTGTACAGTAAGGAAAGTGACATGTTGATTGATAAGCCTTATATATTAAAATTACCATTTATTTATCTGAAACGAAGCTCCCAGGATGATCCTCGGAGTCAGTTTATTCTTTAAAAGTGAAAACATATCCAGAGCAAAAATTGGTCTCAATGTTTTATATTGATTATCTCAGGTTTTGTTAAAAGCCAGGAACCGGGAAAATGAAGTAGGAGATAGTTCAGAAACACTAATGGCAATGTTAGGCCAATTGACTGAAAATAGCCTACAAACCAAAATTCCTAAGGTATTATTTCAAGAAACAAGTTCAATAATTTACATATATTTACAAGAAACAAGTTAAAAGTTTACATATATAAACAAATTGTGGCTAACATTGAGAAGAGTAGGAATCTCAGAACACTTGATTGTGTTCATATGAAACCTACACCTAGACCAGGAAGCTGTTGTCTGAACAGAGCACAAGGGAACACTGCATGATCCAAAATCAAGAAAGGAGTGTATCAGTGATGTATCCTTTCTCCATACATTTTCAACCTATCTGCCAAACAGATAATTCGGGAAGCTGGACTTTATGAAGAAGGATGTGACATCAGGATTGGAGGAAGACTCATCAACAACCTACATTAAACAGATGACACAACCTTGCTTGTTGAAACTGAGGAGGACATGAAGTGTTTGCTAAAGATCAAGGACTGCAGTGTTCATATGGATTGCATCTCAACATCAAGAAAACAAAGATCCTTTGTGCCAAGATAATAAAATGGGGGAAGAATGATTATCCTCCCCCCAACTACTAGAAGAATTAGGTATCCAAATACAGAAGCATGAACTTGGATCCTTTCCTTACTACTGATTGAGTTTATCCAATTGTGAGGCAAGAGAAAGAAGCAGGGTACAAGGCCTGAGAAATGTCAGGGTGTTTATTAATCCTTCCTACAGTGACAGTTCCTGGGTGACAACCCTTCTATGATTATATCACGCACTGGACTCTGGTAAGACCATTCTCTTCAGTCTTGGGCCCTCTAGGCTATGCCTTCCTGTTACTGCTGGTTCCTGGGTGTGTCATCATCCCTTTTTGATTCCTTTAACCCTTCATTAAATGCTCCCTTATTAAGTTTGTAATTGTTTGGGTTTGTTTTTTTTGTTTTTGTTTTTGTTTTTTGTTTTTTTTACAAAAGAGCTTTACCACCAGGACAATTGGCAATATCATAATAGATGGAGAAAATATTGAGGTTGTTAACACTTTCATTTTGCTAGTATCTACAGTCAACACTCTTGGCACCAGCAGGCAGGAAACTAAAAGACGAGTTGCTTTGGGAAAGTCTGTGATCAGGGACCTCTCTAGAGTGCTAAAGAACAACGATGTTAGTCTAGAAACTAAGGTATACCTGATCAGGCTATGATCTTCTCAATTGCATCTGAGAACTGGACAATGACTAAGGATGGCAGAAGAAGACTTGATGCCTTTGAGTTGTGGTGCTGGAGAATAATAGTCTCCAAAAACAGGTTGGCCCTGGAGAGGGTGAAATCAAGTTGCTCCTTGGAGGCAAGGACTTTGAAATTCCATCCACATATTTTGGGCATGTTGCTAGGAGGCACCAGTTCTTGGAGAAGAACATCATGATTGGACAAATAGATTGTCAGTGCAGGAGAGGAAGACCCTGAATGAAATTGATAACACACTGACTATGGCAATAGTGTCAAATATGTCAGAGAAGGTGAAGTTGGCTCAGGATAGGGCAAGATTCAGAGCTATTGTTCATAAGGTCACTATCAGTCATAGTAGATTTAGCAGCACATAACAACAACAACAGCCTATGTAAACAAGTGAAAATGTTCATTCACTTGAATAGCAACTACTCAACTTAGATTGCCTATTCCATTGAAGAAGCTGAGTTTTATGAGGAGGAATGTGGCAGGATGTGAGGAGGTTTGGAGGAAGACTTCCCAACAATCTATGTTATGTAGATGACACAACCTTGGTTGCTGAAACTGAGAAGGACCTGAAGTTCTGGCTGTGGTCTTCAATATAGATTAAAGCTCAACATTAAGATGACAAAGATTCTCATCACCAATTGGCAGCACCATCATAGATGAAGAAGAGATTGAGGTTATTAACAATTACAGCTTGCTCAGCTCCACAATAAACTTTCTTGGCACCAGCACAGGGACTCAAAGATGAATTGCATTAGGTAAATCTGTTGTCGGGGACCTCTCCAGAGTGCTGGAAAGCAACTATGTCAGTCTGGAGACTAAGGTGTGCCTAATCCAGGCCATGGTCTTAGTTATTACTCCTTATGCTTCAGAGAGTTGGACATTGACTAAGGACAAAGAGAGGAATTGATGTCTTTGAGTTGTGGTGCTGGAGAAGAGTCTTGAACATACCATGGACTGCCAAGAAAACAAATAGGTCTGTCTTGGAGAGGGTGAAACCAAGTGTCTCCTTGGAGGCTAGGATACTGAAGCTCTGTCTCACATACTTTGGGCACATGTCCAGGAGAGACCAGTCCTTGGAGAAGTACATCATGCTTGGAAGGGTGGAAGGACAGCACGGAAGAGGTAGGCCCCAGATAAGATAGAGTGATACAGTAACTGGGGCAATGGGGGTTGGTGTGTCGGAATTAATGTGACTGGCTCAGGACAAGGAAGGATTCAGAGATGTTGTACGTAGGGTTGCTATGGGTTGCAAGCAACTTGACGGCACATAACAACAACAACAACAACAACAACAACATATTTTATTGGCTGTTTATATAAGCCTCTTGTTTAGAGTCAACAAGACCTCGTGGAAGGCCTTTGTATTTAAAAGTTGGTTGTTATTATATTTTGGAGAAACATTATTATTTTTTTTCAGGATTCACATTCATTTTACCAAAGTACATTTACTTTCCAAATGAAGGTAAGCACTTACAGTTTTTATCTCAAAAATATTTTAATATAAAAATATTTACTTTAAAAAAGGTTAGAAATGAGTGATTACTGGTAAATTACCAATTTACTAACCCTTACTTAATATGGTTACAAAAGCACTGCACAGTGTCCTGTAAGTCTGATCATTCCTCCATATAAAGAGTGAAAGAAATGGAAAACAAAACCTAAAAGCACACAAAAATGAAAGGCAACTTTCTATTGCTCACATTGATTATAAAAGGCCTCAAATAAAAACAGATGGCACTGACTGTGCTACTGTCCTTTATGTCTTTTTTTAACCAATAAATCGAAATCATATTTACCCAATGCAACGTACCTCTGTTAACCACAAGCAGATACTAAAAAACACTGTATATTATTATAGTAAGTCTACCAAAACCTTGACAAAGAATAGTATTACATGGCTACCAAGGTAACTGACAATTTTTGATAATTATTTATCTTCAGGATTTGTGCTTTCTACACACAAGTTGATAGTCTCAATCTATAGTCTATTTATACTGTGATATTAAGTCTTAAGTCTGAAATGAATGTAGAACAATTCAATTTCTATGTGGTGCTTCAATACAACTACATGATACATTTTATAATTTAAAATCCTGGTTTGTTTATCACTGAACTACAATTCAGGACTGATTTACTAGGATAAAGCATATCTGCCCAAGCTACCTAGGACTCACATGTTGAAAACCACGGAAAAGAGACGTATAAAGTGAAAGAAAAAACAAAACAAAACCAAAACACCAGACCTAGGCATTTAGTTTTTTGTGTGTGTTTGGGGTCTTTTTGTTATTGTTTTTTTTTTTAATTGCAAATTCCATTCAAAACTAATCCGGCACAATTTCAAAACAATTAAAAAGAAATCAAGTTGCTTATGAAGACCATTGGCTCTGGTAACAACTTAGAACCAAACTTGAGATCTGCAGCTGATCCAGACCTAAATAGTCTGCTCATGTCTGATGTCCATCTATTTTCAGGGCTTTATGGCTACAGCGTATTCTTCACTCATTGCACACATGACAGACACCTGCACACCTTCACTTGTATAGTATTTTCCTTCTATCTCTTCGCCTAGTTCACCTTCTGGCAATTTAAGATCTTCATGAACTTCACCAGTTTCTGTTAGCAGGGAAAGGTAACCATCTTAAATTAATTTCTCTTAATATTTGGAATATCCAGTTGTGGGTAGACGGGCAAATATAGTCTGCTCATGTCTGATGTCCATCTATTTTCAGGGCTTTATGGCTACAGCGTATTCTTCACTCATTGCACACATGACAGACACCTGCACACCTTCACCTGTATAGTATTTTCCTTCTATCTCTTTGCCTAGTTCACCTTCTGGCAATTTAAGATCTTCATGAACTTCACCAGTTTCTGTTAGCAG
>NW_006399928.1:4614249-4619293 GCF_000299155.1 Elephantulus edwardii | reverse complement strand
GATCTTCATGAACTTCACCAGTTTCTGTTAGCAGGGAAAGGTAACCATCTTAAATTAATTTCTCTTAATATTTGGAATATCCAGTTGTGGGTAGATGGGCAAATATCTTCATATGTTTTGCCAGTGAAAATATCAATTCCAACAAGGTGAACATTGGTATGGCCATGGCTTCCCGTTTTTGAAGTTGACATCTCCACTATTTTGCATGGCTCTCCTTTGAGCACCACAAAGCCATTTTTGCACAGGGCCAAGCACTGCATAGGGTAAGTGCTGGAAGCCACAGCATCTCCAGTTGTGAAACCAATTTCATCTGCCATGGTGGGCCGGGGAGATGACCACTTTTTTGCAGAGAACTTATAGCCCCAGTGCCAGTCCCTCCATGGTTGCAATGGCAGCAGTGGCTGCAGTGGCAGCTGCAGCAGCTCCCTGGAGGAACATTCTTCTAAGTGGTACAGCATTCTTCTGTCAATTAATTGAACTGAGGTAACCTGGGGTTGCTGTGATGCTGAACCTTATGCTATTGGGGTGTCAAATGCCATAATGGATACCTATGGTGGACAGTGTTTGGTGGAACTCCCAGTTAAAGATAGGTTTGGAAGCAGAAGTGGCATCAACTTCCTAAACAACATGCCTCTGGAAATGGTACAAATTTTCAGAAAAGAAGGTAGTTATAGAAAAGCTTCAGAGAAACTGGAACACAGCAAAGGAGGAACACAGCGAAGACGGCACCTGGGCCTGAGAGCTGGAATTTGAGTAAGGTAATTGCATGTGCTCAATCTACAAGAGATTGCGTGCACACCTGCACACCATGAGTCTGTGAGTGAGACAGGCATCTACAGTGCCCATGCCTGCCTGGTGCCCACATCTGTCTCTATGCTCTGCCCACCTCTATGTTCCACCTGCCTCTACTCAGTGACTTCAGATCAAGAACGTATCATTGTCCCAGGCATGAAAAACTCTACCACAACAATGTAACATAAGAAGCAAGCTACCTCAAAACCTACACAAGTCCAAACCAAGATGTCACCCCCCAAAAGTGACACAGTATCAATGGATTTCCTGAAGTCAGAAAGTCTGATGGAGCTTTCTGACACAAAATTTAAAAGAACAATGATTGAATATTTTCAATAGGTGAAAGACAAACTTGTAGAATTATAGGACACAGCAAGCAAAAACCAGGAGGAGCTTGAAAAAAAAATCCAAATCAATATAGATAAAACAAATGAGGTATTAGAGGCTCTGCAAAAACAAGAAACCACAATTCAAAATATGAGGTCCAATGTTTCAGATGCTGTCAACATTATGAAGGGATATATGAACAGAGCTGAAGAGATGGAACACAGAATCAGTGAAATAGAAGATAGAATTGTCATCACTGATCTGCTAGAGAACAAAGCAGATCAGAAAGGAAGTCAAAAGAAGACAATCTAAGAATAATGTGGAACAGCATCAAGAGAAAGAACGTGCATCATCAGAATCCCAGAACAGAAAGAAGCAAGTAAAGGTACTGAAAAAGTTGTGGAAGAATTACTAGAAGAAAATTTCCAAGGCATAATGAAGAATGAGAGAATATATATTCAAGAAGCTGAGTGAACACCATCTAGAATAGACCCCAAAAGAAAAACGCCAAGGCATATCATAGTCAAATTTGCCAGAACCACAGATAAGGAGAGAATTCTGAAAGCAGCAAGGGAGAAAGAAAGGGTAGAGCAGATAAGATTAAATGCCAATTTCTCAACAGAAACCATGCAAGCAAGAAGACAGTGGAAGGACATGTATCAAATACTCAAAGAGCACAACTATCAACCAAGAATATTGTACTCAGAAAAATTGTCCATTAAATATGAAGGGGAGTTCAAGATACTTCCAGAAAAACAGAGCCTAAGGGAGTTTCTACAAGACCAGTGTTTCAGGGAAACACTGAGAGATGTCCTTCTTACAGAGGTGCCACAGAAAGCAGGTTGGACCAAAGTATCTAGCAGCCACACCAAAAAGAACACAACAGAATAATAGCAATAAAACCTTGCCTCTCAATAATCACACTGAATGTGAATGGGTTAAATGCACCATTGAAGAGAAGAAGAGTAGCAGATTGGATAAAAACCCAAAATCCATCAATATGCTGTCTACAAGAGACACACCTGAAAAATAAAGATAAAGACTAAAAAAAAAAAGGTGGGGAAAAAATATACCAAGCAAATAACAACCAGAATAAAAGCAGGAGTAGTAATATTAATCTTTCATAAAATAAATTTCAATGCCAAAACCATCAGAAAGGACAAGGAAGGTCACTATGTAATGCTTAAAAGGTCAAAAGAACAAGAGTACATAATAATAATAATAATCTATGCACCAAATTGTTGCAATCTGCAACCCTTTTTCCTGGGAGAAATAAACATAAAGAGACAGACCCACACAGAATACAAGACAGGACTGCAGCAAAAAAACACACACTCACACACACGGGGGGAAGAACTGCAGACCCCTAGGTTAGCTCATTTTTTATTTTATAATCATCCAAAAACAGTCTACATGTAGGCACTCATGATTTTGGGGAAAACTTATTTACCAGAAACTAGACTTGTTTAGACTTGCTTAGCCCAGACAGAATATTCTCACGGAATCTTTCTTGCTTCCATATCTCTGTTTACCAGAAGGAATAAAACTATGCCTTGGAAAGAGGAATATTCTTGGACCTCGTATGCAAGCGCCTAAGGTCCCCATCTGTATGCAGAATCAAGGACACATTCCTCTCCCATACCCCATCCAGATTGAGGAAGGCCGAAGACTGTGTGCAGACTGTTTCTTTATTAACCCTTCTGGCTCCTTCACCAAATAATAGACCTGCAAAACATATAAAACAAACATTAACACAACTGAAAAGGGAAATAGACAACACCACTACAGTAGCTTGGGACTTCAATACACCACTCTCAAGAAAAGATAGAACTACCACAGAAAAACTCAAGATGCTGAAGAATTAAACCACACAATAATCAACTCGATCTTATAGGTATTTATGAGCTAGTGCACACAAAAAAAGCACAGTATACCTTCTTTTGCAATGTGCATGGAATGCTCTTGAGAATAGATCACATCTGGGGCCACAAGGCAAGCATCACTAAATTTTAAAAAAACATGGAACTAGTATAGAGCATCTTCTCAGACCACAATGCTACAAAATAAGAAATTAATAATGAGAGGATAAAGGAGAAAAAAAAACATGCATTTGGAAGCTGAACAATACCTTACTTGAATATGAGTGGGTACTAGAAGAAATAAAAACTGAAATGAAAAAGATTCTTGATACAAATGACAATGAAAACATAATTTACCTAAACCTCTGGGAAACAGCCAAAGTAGTAATCTGAGGTCAATTTATAGCAATAAGCAAACACATCAAAAGGCAGGAAAAAAGGACCATTGACTTCCTAATCCAACATAACCAACAAATTAAAATAGAACAGCAAGAAAACCTGACACCATCTAAAAACCCTGAAATTACAGGAGAATTAAGAAGGCGGTGGTGGAGGAATCAGTGTAAGGAGCTGGAGGAGCAGCAAGCTGCGTAGAAACAGGCCACCAGAGAGACTGGCACAGTGCACAGAGACTGATGTGGCATGATGTGGACAGTAGGAATTTGAGTCAGAACTTCTATTAAAATAATTAGTCTGGGAGCTACATGAGCAGCAAACTGCGAACCCCAGCAGAAGCTTCCGTGTAAAAAAATGGAAATTGTAAAAAAAAAAAAAATGGAAATTGTAAAAATTAGAGCAGAAAGAATGAAATAGAAAAACAATCGAAACCATCAACAAAACAAGGAGTTGGTTCTTTGTAAAGGTCAATAAAATTGACAAGCCACTAGCAAAACTAAAAAAGGAAAAGAAGAGAAGACACAAATAATCCAAATAAGAGATGAAATGGGCAACATCACAACAAAACCAACTAAAATAAAAAGGCTAACTTTGGAATATTATGAAAAATTATACTCAAAGAAATATGAAAACCTAGTAGAAATGGACAAATACTTAGAAATTCATAACCTACTTAACCTGGAACAAACAGAAATTGAACACACGAACAGACCCATTACAAAAGAAAAGAAAACAACTTCCAGCCAAAAAAAGTCGTGGACCAGATGATTTTACAAGTGAATTTAGTCAAATATTCAGGGAAGATCTGTCACCAATTCTCCATAAACTATTTCAGGAAATATAAAAATATGGAATTCTCCCAGACTCATTCTATGAAGCAAACATGTCCTTGAACCATAACCATGTAAAGATACCACCAAAATAGAAAACTATAGGCCAATATCTCTCATGAACATAGATGCAAAAATCCTAAATAAAATCCTGCCCAATAGAATCCAATGATACATTAAAAAAAAAATAGTTCACCATGACCAAGTGGGATTCATAGCATGTATGCAAGGATGGTTCAACATAAGAAAAACAATATCATTCATCACATTAACAAAGCAAAGAACAAGAACCACATGATCCTATCAATTGATGCAGAAAAGGCCTTTGACAAAATCCAACACCCTTTCCTAATTAAAACACTCAACAAAATAGGATTAGAGCGGTACTTCCTTAACATTGTAAAAAGTATATACACAAACCCTAGAGCCAACATTGTTCTCAATGGAGAGAGATTAAAGGCATTCCCATTGAGAACAGGAACTAGGCAAGGATGCGCACTATCACCTCTCCTATTCAATATTGTTTTGGAAGTCTTAGCGATATCAATAAGATAAGAGAAAGAAATAAGAGGTCTGCAAATTGACAAAGAGGAGGTAAAATTATCTTTCTCTGCTGATGATGGAATGATATATGAGCAAGAGCCTATGGTGATGAAGGAGGAAGTTCAAATCGCTTTGAAGGAATTGGCAAAAAACAAGGCTCCAGGAGTTGACGGCATACCAACTGATATATTTCCACAACAGACACTGACCTGGATGTGCTCACTAAGTTGTGCCAAGAAATCTGGAGAACAGCCAGCTGGCCCACTGACTGGAAAAGATCGATATTTGTTCCCATTC
>NW_006399928.1:4610212-4613804 GCF_000299155.1 Elephantulus edwardii | reverse complement strand
TGAGGAGGAATGTGGCATCAGGATTGGTGGAAGAGTCATCAACAACCTGCGTTATGCAGATGACACAACCCTGCTTGCTGAAACTGAGGAAGACCTGAAACGCTTGCTGCAGAAGGTCAAGGACTGCAGCCTCCTTTATGGATTGAAGCTCAACATCAAGGAAACAAAGATTCTCACCACTGGGCCAATTGGCAGCATCAGTATGGATGATGAAGAGATTGAGATTGTTAACAGCTTTCATTTGCTTGGCTCCACAATCAACACTCTTGGTAACAGCAGCCACGAAATCAAGAGGCGAATCACATTGGGAAAGTCAGCTGTGAGGGACCTCTTAAGAGTACTGAAGAGCAACAATGTCAGGCTAGAGACTAAGGTGCGCCTGATCTGGTCTATAGTCTTCACAATTACGTGCTATGCATGAGAGAGTTGGACAGTGAATAGGGATGCTAGAAAGAGAATTGATGCCTTTGAGCTGTGGTGCTGGAGAAGAGTATCGAATATACCATGGACAGCTAGGAGAACAAACAGCCTTGTCCTGGAGAAGGTGAAGCTGGAATGCTCCTTGGAGTCAAGGATTCTGAATCTTCATCTGACATACTTTGGGCATGTTGCAAGGAGGGACTGGTCCTTGGAGAGGGAGATCATGTCTGGCAGAGTGGAGGCGCAGTGAAGGAGAGGAAGACCTTCAATGAGATGGATCAATTTTGTGACTGGAGTGGTGGAAATGCATGCATTTGGGATGGCTAGGTTGGCACAGGATAGAAAGGCGTTTAGAGCTCTTTTACATATAGGGTCGCTATGAGTCGCAAGCAACTCTATGGCACATAACAACAACATGCTGATGATATGATAGTATACTTAGAAAATCCTAATGACTCAGCAAGAAAACTACTGGACATAGTTGATCAGTTAAACAATGTGGCAGGATACAAGATCAACATAGAAAAATCAATTGGATTTCTCTACAGTGACAAAGAGAATACAGAACTGGAGGTAAGTAAAACAATACCCTCCACAATAGCTAACCACAAGATTAAATACTTGGGAGTAAATGTAACCAGAAACACAAAGGATTTATTAAAATTACAGGAAACAAAAACACGAAAGAATATAACTTACTCTTGGATAGAAAGGCTCAGTATTGTGAAAGTGACCATACTATCAAAGGCAATTTACACGTTCAATGCAATCCCAATACAAATAACAATTCCAGTCTGCAGTGAAATAGAAAAGTCAATCTCCAATTTCATTAGGAATGGAAAGAGGCCTCGAATAAGCAAAGCACTCCTTAAAAAGAGAAACAAGGTAGGACGCATTGCACTCCTCAATTTCAAATCCTACTACACTGCTGTGGTGATCAAGACAGCATGGTACTGATACAATGACAGACATATAGATCAATGGAATAGAATTGAGAACCCAGAAATCAGCCCATCTACTTATGGACAGCTGATTTTTGACAAGGAGATTAAATCAGTCAAGTGGGGAAATTACAGCCTTTTTAAGCAAATAGTGTTGGAAAAATTGGAAAACTATCTGCAGAAAACTCAAGCAAGATCTACACCTCACACCATATAAAAAAACCAACTCAAAGTGGATCAAGGACCTAGGACTAAAATCAAGGATTATAAACTTCATTAGAGGAAAGCTTAGAAGAACTCTAGAAGCTAATGAACAGTCTCCCAAGCGTCCTGAAAATCCTACAACCAGGAGAGGATAAAATAGATGAATGGGACCTTCTAAGAATCAAATCCCTATGTACATCCAAAATCTTCTCCAACAGGGTCAAAAGGGAAGCTACAAACTGGGGAAAAATAGACTTGGTAATGACTTCTGATAAGGGACTTATATCTAGAATTGATAGAATACTTGAGCACCACAACAAGATAAAGGTAAACAACCCAATTGCAAAATGAGCACAGGATATGAACACACACTTCGAAGAAGACATTCAGATATCGAATAAACACATGAAGAAGTGCTCAAAATCCCTAGCTCTAAGAGAGATGCAAATCAAAACAACTATGAGGTATCATCTTACCCTAGTAAGAATAGTAAAATTCAAAAGAACAACAAAGAAAAAAATGTTGGAGATGTTGTGGAGAAACTGGAACCCTTATTCACTGTTGGTGGGAGTGTAAAATGGTGCAACCACTCTGGAAGGCAGTATGGCGCTTTCTCAAAAAGTTGGAAATAGAAATACCATTTGACCCAGCAATTCCACTACTGGGAATATACTCTAAAGAAACCAGAACTGCCACCCAAGGAGATATATATGCACACCTATGTTTATTGTGGCTTTGTTCACAATAGTAAAGAGTTGGAAACAACCCAAGTGCCCATCAACAAACGAATGGATAGAGAAGGTGTGGTATACACAATGTCATACCATGCTGCATTGAAAAACAACGAACTCATGAAATAGTGTACAAAATGGATGACTCTGGAGGACATTATGCTGAGTGAAATATCTCAGTCACAAAAGGACAAATACTGGTGCGCGCGCCCTCTCCCTCCTTCACCACTGCCGCCTTCTTCTTCTGCCGCTCCTGGTGCTGCTGCTTGTGTGCTCTGTTCAGTGCGGACCTGGTACCTCTTTTGTGAAGCGGCTGCTGAGGAGGCTCTGGCGCTTGCCGTGGCAGACTAGAAACCCAAGTAAGGAGTCAAGACTGAGAACATAGATCATATTAATTTGAAGGTGGCGGGGCAGGATGGTTCTGTGGTGCAGTTTAAGATTAAGAGGCATACGCCACTTAGTAAACTAAGGAAAAACTTATTGTGAAGGACAGGATTTGTTGATGAGGCAGATCAGATTCTGATTTGACGAAGAGCCAATCAATGAATCAGATACAGCTGCACAGTTGGAAATGGAGGATGAAGATACAAGTGATGTATTCCAGCAGCAGACAGGAGGTGTCTTCTAAAATAAACACAGAGGAGCCTACTGTTTTACTCCAGAACTCTGTTCCTGCAGACCAAGAATACATTCTCAATTAGAAAACCACAATTGGGTTCGAGCACATCCTGACTACTACAGCATAGTTTTCTCTCTTTCATTTCCCCCTCCCTATTCTTTTATAGTACATAAAGTAACTGGTGCATGTGCAAATGCATACTGCAGGGTTGTTTTGTTATAAACTAAATGGCCAATGGTATGTTTTGATCAACATCTAGTGGACATGGGATGGGGAAAAATACTGGTTCTCTGAAAATACTCCCTTTCTCCCTAAGTGGCATGCTCATTCAGCTCTTATCTTTATATTGTTGTTGTTATGTGCCATCGAGTCATTTGCGACTCATAGCAACCCTATGCACAACAGCCCTAAACCCTCTCTGATGCATAACAAGTGATTGCAAAGACGATGGCCTGTATATGACGCACCTTAGTCTCCAGAGAGACACTGTTGCTCTTGAATACTTTAGAGAGGTCCCTAACAGCTGACTTTCCCATCACAGTACACTTTTTGATTTCCTGACTGCTGGTGCCAAGAGTGCTGACCGTGGAGCCAAGCAAACTGAAGCTGTGAACAATCTCAATCTCTTCGCCATCCATCCTGATGCTACCAATTGGTCCAGTGGTGAGAATCTTTGT
>NW_006399928.1:4605997-4606787 GCF_000299155.1 Elephantulus edwardii | reverse complement strand
GTTTCACATTAGCACAATTAAATGTTCTGGGATTCCCATTCTTCTCAGAGTCAGCCACAGTTTGTTATGATCCACACAGTCAAACCCCTTTGCATAATGAATGAAACACAGATAGACATTCCAATGAGTTATTTTGTTCTCATTGTTTAACAAAAAAACGACATAAAAATTCCTTACATACCTTGTTTGATTGGAGAATTTTAATGTTTTTCATTTATCATTGTAAAACCAAGGACAATGTTATAACTTTTTTGTATGTAGCTATTACCTGTAAGGCAATCTGTCTTTAAGTAGGGGTAAATTACTCCAAAAGAAATGAATCCTAGATAGTTTTCCCTTCAAGTCAAGCATCGTGTTGTTTAGATAAACTTCTTGCTTTATTTTTTCAAAGACAAATACTGCATTGTGCCACTTTTGTAATACGGGACTGACACCTGGGTTGGGGGAACTTAAGAAAATAGGGGGTAAATAATGTATATTGCATTGGAACAAATGGGGGAGATAACTATTTCAAAAGAATATATGACCCAACAGAATGTGGAAACTACAGAACAATCTCACTGATTTCACATGCAAGCAAGATGTTACTGAAGATTATCCAAAAACCACTGGAACAGCACATCAATAGAGAACTACCAGAAGCCCAGGCTGGGTTTAGAAGGGGTCGTGGTACTAGGGATATTGTAGCTGGTGTTAGATGGATCCTAGCTGAAAGCAAAAAATAGCAGAAGGATACCTATTTGTACTTTATTGACTATATAAAAGCATTTTTTACTATGTGAATCATAAC
>NW_006399928.1:4599582-4605132 GCF_000299155.1 Elephantulus edwardii | reverse complement strand
TGGCACAGGACAGAGCAGAGTTTAGGGCTGTTGTACATAGGGTCGCTATGAGTCGCAAGCGACTCGATGGCACATAACAACAACAACAACAACAACAACATATGATTAGGTATTATTTTCATGAGAAAAGTCCAGAATAAGAGCATCATAGTAAAGTGGACTTGGGATGGGAGGTTTGTGTAATAATGAAAAAAAAATTTTTTTTTCTTTAAAAAGAAAACCAAGCTGGGGTAGGAGTGTGTAGGTAGGAAAGTGTGCAACAATATCTGAATGGAAATCTGAAGTTTCTTTAAACTTTCATTAAAATGAAAAAAAAATTAATTTTTTTAAAAAAAATACAAATCCATAATGAGGTGATGGGTCTGTGGGCTGGACTAGGGCCTGGGGCCTTGTGGTCTCCCTCCACTCTAGGGGTCAGCAGCTAGCTAGTATCTCCATGGCAGTCTTGTCCTGATGGTAGTCACAAAGGGGAGTTTCTGGGATCGTGTTTGTTGTGCATTACTGTTCTCTCCCCCCTAAAAGTGTGTGGCCTTTGAGCCTTAGACTAAAGGTCGAGGCCTGCTAGAGGTTGTGACTTTAAAATCCATAATGAAATGATGGGTCTGTGGGCTGGCCTCGGGCCTGGGGTCTTGTGGTCTCCCTTCACTCTAGGAATTGGTGGCTAGCTAGCATCTCCATGGTGGTCTCGCGTTGATGGCATTCACGAAGGGAAGTTTTTAGGGTTGTGTTTGTTGTGTTTTACTGTTTGTTCTTTTCTCCCCCTCCAAAAGTGGGTGCCCCTTGAGCCTTAGAGTAAGAGTGGAAGCCTGCTAGAGCATGTGGATTTAAAATCTGTAATGAGGCAATGTGTCTTTGGAATGTCATCCCACATGATTCTAATGTTTCCTTCATTTTCTTTATGTTTCATATATAATTTTTCTTCTGGTATGTTTCTGGTGAGGCTCTTGTCTTCCAGCCCACTGACTCTCTGTTCCATCTCTTCCATTCTACTTTTTTTTTTTTACTCACAAGTGTGTTGGACACTTCTGCCATTTCTATATAAATATTCTGGATTGCATTTTCATGCTTTTCTTTATTTCCAGTACTGTGTTGGCTGTACACTCTCTGTCTTGTGATGACTTTTTAAGTTCTTGTACCTCTTCATCTATACTACCAATTCTTTCATTCATTTTTTGCACTTTCTTCTGTATCTGCTCAAGTTGCTTCTCATCAATATTTTTCTTTGTTGCTGTCTCTGGGGTATTTACTCTCTTAATGACTTCCATTGCTTCTTCCATTATTTGTATCTTCTTCTGTAGCTGTTCAAATAACTCCACATCAACATATTTCTTCTGGTTAACTCTCTCTGGGGTATTCATTAGGTCTGCCTTTTTAGGAGGTTTATTTTGGTTTTTTCATGATGAGTGGGGCAGTTTGCTGCTTTCTTGTCATTATGTGAGTCTTTTCTTAGTAGATATTCGGTTGTTGAAATATATAATAACAGGTTATGGCAATGTTTTGTGAATGACCTGTATATTGGTGCTCCTCTCCTGGGAAGAAGAGACAACCAGCAACGGGGTGACTGTTGCCCTCCTGATACTGTGCCTTCACCAGGCCTCTTCTGTTTGAGCTTAAGAAATCCCACGTGATTTAGCTAAATAGCAGTGTTTCACCTAAAGTTCCTCTGATATTGGTGCTTCTGGCGCTGGACAGCAGGGCAGCACCTGTGTGGTCTCCAGATGGCGCAGGAATGGAGTCTCCAGCGGGTGGGGGCAGCAGTATAGTGCTCTCTGCGGGATTGTGGTCTAAAACTGCAGCCCCACAACCTGGCAGGCAATGGTTCTGCAGTTTGCCAGGGTGTGAGTGTATTTCAGCATGCCTGCAGCCTTTAGCGATGCAGGGGAAGTTGTGGTTGGAAGATGTTCTTGGGCCAGCCATGCCATACAGGCCTTGGTGTCTTGCAGCAGAGTGATGGTAAGGTCCCACAAGAGCGAGTCTCCCACGAAGTCTTAAACTGCATGTAATACCAGCTGACAAGGCTACTTTTACTAATATAACCCAGTCAACTGGGATAAGCCGAGATCCATCAGCATGCTTCTCAAAAGCCTCATAGCAAAAGGAGAATGCATACCATAATTACTAACAATTATTTTTTATTATTAATTTTATTTTTATTTTTTTATTTATTACTTCGGTTCCTTTAGTACATTAAAAGAAAATGTTTAATGAGTAATATTAACTACCTGTTCCTAATTATCCATATCTACTCATATAGGGGTCACAAAAAGCATTTGACATTGCACAGCATCTAAATCTTCTTTTCTCACTTTCAAAATTAGTTGCTCAACCATTCCATAATGGGGGGCCTGCTGGAGGAGGAGCAAGAGATTTTAATGTCAGTCTTCCAAAATTAGGCAATTCATCAGAATTCTTTAAATTATCATCTGAATCCTCCAAAAGGTTAACATCTTTTTGTCATAATAAATGTAACTGTGGCTTTGGAATTCTACTCTTGGGAGGAATTCTGTTCTGATAAATCATTTTGACTTTGAACAGATTGTAATTTCTCTGAGAGAGTTTCATATAAATGTTCAATAGTGTACTACTTATCATCTTGATTAGCACAAGAATCAATACTATCTGAAAAAAGGTTCTATTAAAGAAAAAAAGGTTCTATTACCATCTTAACTGCTGCTCATAAGTTCACATTTGTACACACAGGAGCATCAAGACCTCTTTTTTCAATTGCTTGTTAATTTCCTTCCAAATAGTTAAATCTGAAGTGCCCTCATACAGGAACCAAGGACACTATTGATCAATGCATAATAATAACTCAAATAAGCTCTTGAGAGTTACTTTCATCCCAGCATTTTTAATTAATTTTTTAATAAACAAACAAATGGCTTATATTTTTCCTTTAGTTTTGTTTTGCCCCATTATTATCATGTTGATTGTTGTTATGTGCTACCAAGTTGCCTATGACACAGAGGGACAGCAGCTTTGATGCCTACTCTGTCATGAGCCAGTCTCACTGATTCCGAAACACCAACTCCCATTGCCCCAGTTACTGATGTATCAATGCCCCAGTTACTGATGTATCAATCCGCCTCATCCGGGGTCTTCCTTTCCTGGAAACTACTTCCTGTTCCAAGTATAGGTTTCACATAAGCACAATTGAATGTTCTGGGATTTTTTTCCTTCTCAAGGTTAACCATAATTTCTTGTGATCTACACACAATGATATTCTTTTGCATAGTCAATGAAAGACAGATAGATATCCCTCTGGTACTCTTTGATTCAATCAAGATCTATCTGTGATTGGTAATAATGTTTCTAGTGCCACAACCTCTTCTAAACACAGATTATATTTCTGGTAGTTCTCTGTCAATATACTGTCCCAGCGTGTCCAGGATTAGGGTTAGGGTTAGGATTAGAGTTAGGGTTTCATCCTAGATGAAACATGTTTGATGAAATATGTCAGTTGGTATTCCATCAATTCCTAGGGCTTTATTTTTTGCCCAGACCTTTAGAGCATTTTGATGTCTCCTTCATCACCAGTGCCTCTTAATTATATGTTCTTTCTTTAAATTCTTCTATGTCAGCCAATTCGTTTTGGTACAGTAACTCTGTATACTCCTTTCATCTTCTTTTGATACTTTCTGGATCGTTCAATATTCTACCCATAACATCGTTAAGTATTGTGACTCAAGGCTTGAATTTGTTCTTTAGTTCTTTCAGGCTAAGAAATGTCGAGCAAGTATGGCCCTTTTGATTTTCAGGCTCAGTTCTTTGCACATTTCATTATAGTACTTTGCTTTTTCTTCCCATGCTGCCCTTAGAAATTTTCTATTCAGCTCCTTAACATCTTGATTTATTTCCTATGCGTTGGCTTCTTGGAGCTCTAGTGTAATATTCAGAGTCTCTTCTGACATCTATTTTTGTCTTCATCTTCTGTCTTTGTAGTGACCTTTTGCATTCTTCGTGGATGATACTCTTGATATCCTCCCACAGATAATCTGGTTCATTAGTGCTCAAGGCCTCAGATCTGTTCCTAAGTTGGTTTTTAAATTCAGGTTGGATAACCTCAAGGTGAAATTTTTATTTTTGTGGAGTGGATTTGACCTTTTCTAGCTTTAATTTGAATTTTCATATGAGTAGTTGATGATCTGTTCCACAATCAGCACCTGGCCTAGTTTCCACTGTTCATATTAAACTTCTCCAATGAGTCCTTCCATAGATGTAATCAATCTGATTCCTGTGCATATCATCAGGTGAAATTCATGTGTATAGCCTGTGTTTATGTTTCTTATAAAAGGTATTTACTATGCATTGTTGGTGGAATTGAAAATGGTGCAACCATTCTGGAAGGCAGTTTGGTGCTTCCTCAAAAAGCTGAACATAGAAATTCCATATGACCCAGCTAATCCACTACTTGGAATATGCCCTGAGAATATGAGAACTGAGCCACAAACTGAGATTTGTACACCAATGTTCATAGCAGCATTATTCACCGTTGCAACAACATGGAAACAGCCCAAATGTCCAACCACAAACGAATGGATTGAGAAATTATGGTACATTTAAACAATGGAATATTATGCAGCACGCAGGAGCAATAAATTTGTAAATTATTACCGAACTTGGGAGAGACTGGAGAGCATTCTGCTGAGTGCACTAACTCAGTCCCATAAAGATAAATATTGTATAAAACCATTATTGTAGAATGAGTATAAGGATCCGGGAGGGGTGGGAGAAGCTGGAAGCAGAGGGATGTGAATGGGCAGGGGGAAGGGAGAATTAATCATTGGGTTGTACAATTTGATGGGTGGGGGGTGAGGGAAATTGAAAGAATTTGTTCAAATTTGTATTTGAATTTTGCAAATAAACTAGTAGGGAAAAAAGATTGTTACTATGAATAAATCATTAATTTGTGCAGAATTCTATTATTCTATCCCCAGCCTCATTTTTGTCACCAATTCCATGTTTTCCTATTACTGATCCTTTTCCTTGGCTTCCAACTTTTGCATTCTAGTCACTCATTATTAAGAATGCATCTTGATTGCATGTTCAATCAATTTCTGACTGCAAAAGTTGGTAGAAATCTATTTTCTCCTCTTTGGCTCCAGATGTTAGTGCATATATTTGAATGATAGTGGTATTCATTGGACTTCCTTGTAGGCATATGGATATTATCCTGTCACTCACAACATTGTATTTCAAGATGGATCAAGAAAGAGCCTTCTCCCCCCACTCCCACCTATTCTGGGAGGAAATCTTTGTTTGCACTAATGTCCTAATGTTCTTATGTGTCTTTCTGATCTTTTAATGCCTCAAAAAATGATTTAATGCACTGCAATCCTAGAGGTACATGGTTCAAATCCACCAGGTGCTCTGTTGGAGAAGAGGGACAATCTCCTCTTGTACCAGTCAAATCTGATTTGATGGTACAAACACACATACAATAATAAAATAAAATGTTGTTCTTATGTGCCGTTGAGTCGTTTGTGACTCATAATGACCCTATGTACAACAGCCCTAAACCCTGCTCTATCCTGTGCCAATCGCATTGCC
>NW_006399928.1:4598363-4599297 GCF_000299155.1 Elephantulus edwardii | reverse complement strand
CCAGCACCACAGCTCAAAGGCTTCAATTCTCCTTCTATCCTCTCTAGTCATTGTCCAGCTCTCTGATGCATAACAAGTGATTGCAAAGACCATGGCCTGTGTCAGGCGCACCTTAGTCTCCAGAGAGACACCGTTGCTTTTGAGTACTTTAGGGAGGTCCCTAACAGCAGAATTTCCCATCGCAATACGTTTTTTAATTTCCTGGCTGCTGGTGCCAAGAGTGTTGACTGTGGAGCGGAGCAAACTGAAGCTGTGAACAATCTCAATCTCTTTGCCATCCGTCCTGATGCTATCGATTGGTCCAGTGGTGAGAATCTTTGTCATCTTGACAAATTATTTAAGACACAGCCTGTTATTATTTTGATCGTCAGAGCAAGGAAACACTGCATGGTTTAAAATTGGGAAAGGTTTGCATGAAGGATGTGTCATATTTCCATATATTTTCAATCTATATGCAGAACAGATTATCCGGGAGGCTGGGCTCTATGAGGAAAAGTACGGCATCAGGATTGGAGGTAAACCTATCAACAATCTGCGTTATGCAAATGACACAACCCTGCTTGCTGAAACTGAGGAGCACCTGAAGCGCTTGCTGGAGAAGGTCAAGGATTGCAGCCTTCAATATGGATTGAAGCTCAACATCAAGAAAACAAATATTCTCACCACTAGGCTGATTGGCAGCATCATGTTGGATGGTGAAGAGATTGAGATTACACTATGCAGATGATATGATAGCATACTTGGAAAACCCCAAAGACTCAGAAAAAAAATGACTGGACATAGTTGACCAATTCAGCAAAGTGGAAGGATATAAAATCAACATACAAAAATCAGTTGGGTGAAAGGTTTAAACGCACCACTGAAGAGAAAGAGAGTAGCAGATTGGATAAAAAAACAAAATCCATCAATATGTTGTCTACAAGAGACACACCTG
>NW_006399928.1:4588917-4593543 GCF_000299155.1 Elephantulus edwardii | reverse complement strand
ATTATAGGAAAAAAGAAAAAAAATCAGTTGGATTTTTCTACATTGACAAAGAGAAAACAGAGCTGGAGCTAAGAAAAACAATACCCTTCCCAATAGCTAATCACAAGTTTAAATACTTGGGAGTAAATCTAACCAGAAGCACAAAGCATCTATTCAATGACAATTATAAAACATGAATTACTACAAAAACCAGAAAGAAACCTGGAGAAGTGGAAGAATATACCTTGCTCATAGATAGGAAGACTCAATATTGTGAAAATGGCAATACTATCAAAGGCAATTCACATGTTCAATGTAATCCCAACACAAATATCAATTTCATTCTTCAGTGAGATGGAAAAGGCAATCTCCAATTTCATCTGGAATGGAAAGAAGCCTTGAATAAGCAAAGCACTCCTTAAAAAGAGAAATAATGTAAGAGATATCTCACTCACTCCCTAATGTCAAATCCTACTACTCTGCTGTGGAGGTCAAGACAACATGGTACTGGTACAATGACAGACACACAGATCAATGGAATAGAATTGAGAATCCAGAAATCAGCCCATCTACCTAAGGTCAATTGATTTTTGACAAAGAGATGAAATCAGTTAGTGGGGAAACAACAACCTTTTTAACAAATGTTGTTGGCAAAATTGGAAAACTATCTGCAGAAAACTCAAGCAAGATCCACACCTTACTCTGTACACAAAAACAAGCTCAAGGTGGATCAAGGACCTAGGACTAAAACCAAGGTCTATAAATTTCATTAGAGAAAAGCTTAGAAGAACTCTAGAAGCCCTAATCCACAACTTAAACAATCTTCCAAGCATCCTGAAAAATGTACAACCAGGAGAGGATAAAATAGATAAATGGGACCTTCTAGGAATAAAAACCCTTTGAACATTCAAAAACGTCTTCAACAGGGTAAAAAGGGAAGCCACAGACTGGGGAAAAATATTTGGTACTAACAGCACCACAAGAAGATAAAGGTAAACAACCCAATTGAACAATGGGCACAGGATATGAACAGACACTTCACCAAAGAAGACTTTCAGATGGAGAACAAATTCATGAAGAAATGTTCAAAATCCATAGCTCTTAAGAGAGATGCAAATCAAAACAACGATAAGATACTGTCTCAAAATTTAACAGAGCAGTAAACAACAAATGCTGGCAAGGTTGTGGAGAAACCGGAACCCTTATTCACTGTTGGTGGGAGTTTAAAATGGTTCAACCACTATGGAAAGCTGTATGGAGCTTTATCAAAAAGTTCAAAATAGAAATACAATTTGACCCAGCAATTCCACTACTATAACCTAAGGAATCCAGATCTGCCACCCAAGCAGATATATGCTCACCTGTGTTTATTTTGGCTTTTTTTTTCACAATAGCAAAGAGTTGGAAACAACTCAAGTGCCCATCAAAAAACGAATGGACAGAGAAGCTGTGGTATAGTCACACAGTGGAAAAATATGCTGCATTGAAATACAAGGAACTCGGTGAAGCTAAGCACCCTGGGGAGTGGCAGCGAGAGCAGCAGCGAGGGGAGCAGCGAGAGCCCGGGCAGTTCAGGAGGGGCATCAGAAGGGGGAGGCTGGGTGGCAGCGGTGTTGACGCTTCTGACGGGGGGGCGGGGAGATGCTGCTGAAAGTGGTGCTGGTGACGGTGGTGCTCCTGGGGGGCCTTACCGGTTGTGGCTACGTTGGGGGCGACGGGGTCTTGGCGCCTGGGCAGGGGCGGGCGAAGAGAGTCCCGCCGCCTCTCTCTGCCTCGTATGAAGAAAAGGGACTTCAGCTTGGAACAGCTGCGCCAGTACGACGGGTCCCGCAACCCGCGCATCCTGCTCGCGGTCAATGGGAAAGTCTTCAACGTAACCAAAGGCAGCAAGTTCTACGGCCCCGCGGGACCGTATGGGAAATTTGCTGGTAGAGACGCTTCCAGAGGACTGGCAACATTTTGCCTAGATAAAGATGCCCTTAGAGATGAATATGATGATCTATCAGATTTGAATGCTGTACAAATGGAGAGTGTTTGAGAATGGGAAATGCAATTTAAAGAAAAGTATGATTATGTAGGCAGACTCCTAAAACCAGGAGAAGAACCATCAGAATATACAGATGAAGAAGATACCAAGGATCACAATAAACAAGATTGAACTTTGTAAACAACCAAAGTCAGGGGCCTTCAGAACAGCAATTCTTATTCTTTCACAGAATGTCCAGCATCTTTGGGTATGGTTCACCTGCTGCGAAAAACATTCAACAGATTGTGTACAAGATAAATGAGTCTCACCATGAAGATTTGAATACTAGACCTTATTTATGCTGCCGGACTCATTTGTCACAGTTGTTTGTAATGTCTGGTGGGGCTTCATCGTTCTAAGGAGACAGGGAATTTTTTTAAAGCGCAAGAAAGTCACGAGATTACTTTTACTTTTTCTTTCTCTTTCTTGGTTGTTTTCACTTATTTTTTATCAAAGACAACCAGATGTGTATTTGCTCTTCTTCAAGTATACAAATCTTTAAAAACAGCAACAACAAACCAAATCCTCAAAGGACTCTTTATTTCTTATGCAGTGTTAAGTTTTATCCTTGAGAGAAGAGACCAGGGGAAGGGGAATTATGCATTAATTTGAGTAGTTTAGGCTACTGAAACATTAAAATGTGAGTTCCCTAACTTTTATCTTTGGGTTTTGTCAGGGAAAATAAAAACTCTGTTTCTAAGAAGTCTTTGGCAATTAGAAGGGATTTCAATCAAAGCTAATTCTCTTAATAGATCATTTGAAACCATTCTTATCCCTTCCTTAACCCTAAAATCAAATCAATATTAATTGTGCCTTATTTCACTTACAAATTTGAATTATTTTTAGGGAAAGCCCCTCTATGAATTAGAAGTCACTACAGCAGCATTGAGACTGAAGTTAAGATATCCTGTTGACCACAAAACCTTGTTATCATTCTGTACGTATAGAATGCAAAAAGAATATTCAGTGTTACTGCCATATATGTTAATATACACAACCTTAATTAGAATTGAAATGGCCAAATGCATTCCCCCATGTTTTACTATTTAAAAAAATTTTTTTGGAAAAAAATATCAACTCTATCCCCCAACAGCTACCTAATTTTAGGAGTCTGATCCTCATGTCTCAGTGATGTGGATCCATGGGGACATGGTATGGTTGTCAGTATGGGTGTGGCTGAGTGTGTGTGAGAGCACCTTGGAAGGGACTTTTTCTGCAGATACTGTAAATACAAGTACCATTTTAATAAAGCATGTACAATAAACAAAAAAAGAAATACAAGGAATTCATGAAATATTATAGAAAATGGGTGACCCTTGAGGACATTATGCTGAGTGAAATATCCCAGTCACAAAAGGACTAATACTGCATAGTGGCACTGTTGTAAAGTGGGACTGACATCTGAGTTGGGGGTAAACTAAGAAGGGATAAATAATATATACTGCCTTTAAACAGATGAGAGCATTGAAACAGTTGAGGAAGAGTACTATTTAAGAGGAATATATGATTAGGTATTATTGTCATGTGAAGAGTCCAGAATGAAACCTGGAGTGGACTTGGCAGAGGGGAATTGTATAAATGAAATAATATTTTTTTTTTTTTACTTGTCAAAAAGAAAAGCGACCTAGGGTAGAGGACTGGGCAGGGAGGGAAGTGTGCAACCACGAATGAATGGAAATTTAAAAAATAAATAAAATTCAGAGGCTGAAAACAAAACAAAACAAAGAGGCTATGGTGATGAAGGAGGAAGTTTAAGCTGCTCTGAAGGACTTGGCAAAAAATAAAGTCCCAGGAACTGATGGAATACCTAGTGATGTATTTCAACAAATAGATGCTGCCCTGGGTATGCTCACCAGGTTGTGCCAAGAAATTTGGAGGACAGCTACTTGGCCAACTGACTGGAAGAGATCCATATTTATTCCCATTTTAAAAAAAGGTGACCCGACAGAGTGTGGAAATTATCGAACAATATAACTAATATCTCACACTAACTAGCAAAATCCTGCTGAAGATTATCCAGAAATGACTGGAACAGTACATTTACAGGGAACTACTAGAAATACAAGCTGGGTTTACAAGAGGTCCTGGCACTAGAGACACTATCCAATGTCAGATGGATTTTGGCAGAAAGCAAAGAGTACCAGTTTCATTGACTATGCAAGGCTTTTGATTGTGCAGATCACAACAAATTGTGGCTGACCTTGAGGAAAATGGAAACCACAGAATACTTGATTGTGTTTATGCGAAACCTATACTTGGATCAGGAAACAGTCCTCAGAACAGAGCCAGGAAACACTGTTCAGTATCAGGAAAGGAGTGGACCAGGGATGCATCCTGTCTCCATACCTTTTCAGTCCATGTGTAGAGCAGATCATTTGGGAAGCAGAATCATGAGGCAGAATGTGGCATCAGGATTGGAGGTAGACTTATCAACAACCTGCGTTATGTAGATGACACAACCTTGTTTGCTGAAACTTAAGAAGGTCTGAAGTGTTTGCTGTAGATGTTCAAGGATTATAGTCTTCAATATGGATTGAAGCTTGACATCAAGAAGACAAAAATTCCCGGCGCTGGCTGAAAATCGCCTGTGATTTCATCCATAGCCACTGGTGAGAGTCAGC
>NW_006399928.1:4582049-4587589 GCF_000299155.1 Elephantulus edwardii | reverse complement strand
CTCCTTGTACCCCCAATATGTTTTTCCCAATAAAAAAATATTTAAAAAAAAGAAGAAAAAATTCTCACCACTGGGCCAATTGGCAACACCATGATAGATGGAGAAGATACTGAGGTTGTTAACAAGTACAGCTTGCTTGGCTCTACAATCAACCCTCTCTTAACACCAGCAGTCAGGAAATCAAAAGCCAAATTTCACTGGGAAAATCTGCTGTTAGGGATCTCTCCAGAGTGTTGAAAAGCAACGATGTCAGTCTAGAGACTAAGGTGAGCCCTTTGCAATTTCTTGTTATGCTTCAGAGAGCTGTACAATGACTAAAGATGACAGAAGAAGAATCGATGTCTTCAAATTGTGGTGCTGCAGAAGAGTCAAGCATACCGTGGATTGCCAAAAAAAAAAAAAACACCAAAACCAAAAACAAAACAAAACACCAAAAAAAAACAAACCCCAAATCGGTCTGTTTTGGAGAGGATGAAACCAAGTTTCTCCTTGGAGGGAAGGATTTTGATGCTCCTTCTTACATACTTTAGGCACGTGACCAGGAAAGACTGGTCCTTGGAGAAGGACTTCATGCTTGGAAGTTTGGAGGGACAGTGCAGGAAAGGAAGACCCCAGATTAGATTAATTGATACAGTGACTGGGGCAATGCAGGTTGGTGTTTTGGAATTAGTGAAACTGGCTCAGGACAGGGCAGGGTTCAGTGCTGCTGTACATAAGGTTGCTATGGGTTGCAGGTGACTCGTCAGCACACAACAACAACAATAACAGAAATGTTTTCTACTTATAAAGATCTTTTTAAATTTTTTAATAATAATTTTAATGAAAATTTACAGAGACTTTGGATTTTCATCCATTCATTGTTGCACTTTTCTCCGTGCCCCCCCCTCCCACCCAGTACACTCTTCTCCTTGCAATGTAAAAGAAAAATTCTTTCACTGCTTTACAATACCTCCCCCCAAGTTCAATCCACTGTGCAGCCTTCATTCTGGACTCCTTTTATGACAATAATTAATCATATATCCCTTTTAAACAGTTTTCTCCCTCATCTGTTTCAATGCAGCATACATTATTTATCCCATCTTTCTCAGTTTCCCCTCAACCACTATGTCAGTGTTGTTTTACAACAGTGGCACTATGCAGTATTTGTCCTTTTTTGACTGAGATATTTCACTCAGCATAATGTCCTCCAGGGTCACCCATTTTGAAGAATATTGCATGAGTTCCTTGTTTCTCAATGCAGCGTAGTATTCCAGTGTGTGAATATACCACAGCTTCTCTATGCATTCGTTTTTTGATAGGCACTTAGGTTGTTTCCAAGTCCTTGCTATTATGAACAAAGCTGCAATAAACATGGGTGTGCATTTGTGTGCCTGGGTGGCAGTTATGGTCTCTTTGGGGTATATTCCCAGTAGTGGAATTGCTGGGTCAAATGGTATTTCTGTTTGCAACTTTTTGAGAAAGCACCATACTGCCTTCCATAGTAGTTACACCATTTTACACTCCCACTAACAGTGAATAAGGGTTCCAGTTTCTCCACAACCTCGCCAACATTTATTGTTTGCGGTTCTGTTAAATTTTGCTATTCTTGCTGGGGTGAGATGATAGCTCACAGTTGTTTTGATTTGCATCTCTCTAGAGCTAGGGATTTTGAACATTTCTTCATGTGCTTGTTGGTCATCTGAATGTCTTCTTTGGTGAAGTGTCTGTTCATATCCTGTGCCCATTTTTCAATTGGATTGTTTACTTCTATCTTTTTCTGGTGATAAAGGTCTTTTGTGTCGCTAGTTAGGTCTATTCCTAAGTATTTCATCATGTGGTTGGCTATTGTAAATTATATTGCTTTTCTAGGTTTTTTTCCATGCTTTGTTGTTGTAGAGAAATTCAACTGACTTTCATATGTTGATCTTATATCCTGCCACTCTACTAAATTGGTCTACTTGGAAGCAGGAGTGGCATCCACTTCTTAAACAACATGTCTCTGGAAACTCTATGAACTTTGAAAAATGACAACAATTCTAGAAAGGCTTCAGGTCTTTTGTTTATAGGGTAGCTATGAGTCATGCTCGACAGCAATCAACAACAACAGGGCTAACAGTTTTTTGGTGAGTCTGTGATTTTCAGTGCATACTATCATGTCATCTGCATGTAGTGACAGTTTCACCACCTCTTTGTCAGCGTGAATGCCTCTTATTTCCTTCTCTTGCCTTATTGACCTAGTTAGAACTTCCAGTACAATATTTAATGGGAGATGTAATAGTGGGTAGCCTTGCCTTGTTCCTTTTCACAAAGTGAATGTTAAGCCTCTCTCTATTTAAGAATAATATTGACTCTTGGGGTTTTGTACATACATTTCACTATGTTGAGGAGATTTCCCCCTATTCCTATTTTGCTGAGTGTTCTAATCAGGGAGAGATGTTGGATTTTGATGATTTTTTTTCTAAATCCATTGATAAGGTCATGTGGGTCTTCTGTTTTACGTTCATTGTTTTTCTCATGTTAAACCATCCTTGTATATCAGTTATGAATTCCAGGTGGTCTTGAGGAATTATTTTTTATATACATACTGTTTGGTTCTATTTACCATTTTCTTTAAATAATTTTTTTAAAATTTGTACTGGTTTACTTTCTTTTAGATATAAATATATCTATGTTAGTTTATTTACAAAATTCGAACATTGTTTTCAAGAGCAGATTCTTCCAATTTGCTTCCCCCCTTTTTAATTAATTTTAATGAACGTTTACAAAGACTTTGGATTTCCATTCATTCATTGTTGCACTTTTATCCCTGCTCACCCCTCCCCCCAGTACACTCTTCTCTTTGAAAAGTAAAAGAAAAATTCTTTCATTGTTATACAATCCCTTTACCCAAGTCCATTCCACTATGCAGCCTTCATTCTGGACTCCTGTTATGATAATAATACCTAATCATATATCACTTTAAAACAGTTCTATTCCTCATCTGTTTCAATGAAGTATACGTTATTTATTCCCTCTTTCTCAGTCTTCCCTCAACCCTGATATCAGTACCGTTTTAAAACAGTGGCACTATGCAATATTTGTCCTTTTGTGACTGAGATATTTCACTCAGCAGGGTCATCCATTTCGTACAATATTTCATGAGTGTTTTTTTTTCAATACAGCATAGTATTCCATTGTGTAAATACACCAGAGTTTCCCTATCCATTTTTTTTTGTTGTTGTTGATGGGCACTTAGGTTGTTTCCAACTATTTTCTATTGTAAATAAAGCCACAATAAACATTGGTGTGCATATATCTGCTTGTATGGTGGTTATGGTTTCTTTAGGGTATATTCCCAGTAGTGGAATTGCTTGCTGGGTCAAATGGTATTTCTATTTGCAACTTTTTGAGAAAGTACCATACAGACTTTCATAGTGGTTTCAGCATTTTGCACGTCCACCAACAGTGAAAAAGGGTTTCAGTTTCTTTATCAACAGCATTTGATGTTTACTGCTCTGTTAAATTTTGCTATTTTTACTGGGGTGAGATGATATAGCATAGTTTTTTGGTTTCTTAGAGCTAGGGATTTTGAACATTTCTTCATGTGCCTGTTGGGCATCTGAATGTCTTCTGTGGTGAAGTGTCTGTTCATATCCTGTGCCCATTTTTCAATTGGGTTATTTTATCTTGTGGTGCTCGAGTATTTTATAATTATAGATATAAGTCCCTTATGTGACATGTCATTACCAAATATTTTTTCCAGTCTGTGGCTTCCCTTTTTACCCTGTTGGAGAAGTTTTTGGATGTGCATAGGGATTTGATTCTTAGAAGGTCCCATTCACCTATTTTATCCTTTCCTGGTTGTAAATTTTTCAGGATGCTTGGAAAACCATTTATGCTCTATAACTATCGTCATTTCTCTAAGTTCACAGTTTCCAGAGGACTGTTGTTTAGGTAGTGCGTGCCACTCCTGCTTCCAAACCTGTCTTTATCTGGGAACTCCACCAAACACTGTCCACCACGGGTAATCATTATTCTGAAGGTCCCGATGGGCATCCCAAGTACTTCTGCTCTCCGGAAAAGACTTGTGGGGGGCCATAGTGAGTAATTCTATATTTTCCTCCTACTGTGCAGCCTGGTAACTTGGCGTCCCTCAGACTGCACAATAAAGTCCTGTTCATTTCTTGGGACCAGTTTCTTTCCATACTGGTTTACTTTCAAAAGTCATATACCTTGTTTTTCACACCAGATCTTTCCCATTTCTTTTACCCATCCCTCCCTCCACCCATCAAATTGTTTGACCCTATGATTATCCCTCATCCTCATCATTCTACTCCCACTCTTTCCCCCTTGGATCCTCATACACATTCTACAATAATAGTCTTATATAGTATTTGTCCTTATGGGACTGAGTTAGATCATTTAGCATGTTCTCCAGTCCCTCCCAAGTTAGGTAGTGATTTACAAAATCTTTGCTCCTGCGTCCAGGGTAGTATTCCATCACGTGAATATACCATAATTTCTTAATCCATCGATAGTGACTGGACGTTTGGGCTGTTTCCATGTTCTTGCAATTGTGAATAATGCTGCGTTTAACATTGGTGTACAAATCTTCATTTGTGCCTCAGTTCTCATTTTTCTCGGAGTATATTCCGTGCAGTGGAATATGGAATTTCTATGTTCAGCTTTCTGAGGAAATCCCAAACTACCTTCCAGAGTGGTTGTACCATTTTACAATACCACCATAAGAGTTCCTATCTCACCACATCCTCTCCAACATTCATTACTTGTTGTCCTGTTAAACTTTGCCACTTCTACGGGAGTGAAATGGTATCTTATTGTGGTTTTGATTTGCATCTCTCTTATTGCCAGTGATTTTGAGCATTTCTTCATGTGTCTGTTGGCCATCTGAATATCTTCCTCTGTGAAAATTCTTTTCATGTCTTGCCCATTTTGTAATTGTGTCATCAGTCTTTTTTCTTCTGGAAGCCCTGTAGTATTCTACAAATTTCTTTTAAAACCCAATTGTGTAGAGAGTTATTCAGTTTCCACATGGGTAGTTTTGTAAACTTTACCTTCCTGTGGTTAATTTCTAGTTTTATGGCATTGTGATGTGAGAAGTTACTTTGTATTAGTTCAGTGTTTTTCAATATGTTGAGACTTGCTTTGTGTCCTAATATGTGATTGATTTGGAGAATGTACCCTGGGAACTTGAGAAGAAAGTTAATTGAGTTTTAGTTGGGTGCGGTACCCTGAATACATCCACAAGGTGAAGTTAGCTGATTGTATAGTTTGGCTCTTCTGCATCTTTCTTAGGTTTCTTTTGAGTTGACCTATCCTTTGGTGATAGTGGTGTGTTGAAGTCTCCTGTCACTAATATACTGTTGTCTATTTCTTTCTTCGATTTTGTTATCCAGTGTTTTATGTATTTTGCAAGACTGGAAGAGATCTATATTTGTTCCTATCCCAAAGAAAGGTGACCCAACTAAATGTGGAAACTACAGAACAATCTCACTGATTTCACATGCAAGCAAGATTTTTCTGAAGATTATCCAAAAACGACTGGAACAGCACATCAACAG
>NW_006399928.1:4580354-4580859 GCF_000299155.1 Elephantulus edwardii | reverse complement strand
AGAGCGGAGTTTAGGGCTGTTGTACATAGGGTCGCCATGAGTCGTAGGCGACTCGATGGCACACAACAACAACAACAACATAATTTGGTGCATAAATCTTCACCAATGTTATGTCTTTTTTTTAATCTATTGCGCCTTTAATCAGTGTGCCCTTCTTTACATTTTATGGTGGTTTTCATTCTGAAGTCTATTTTATCAGAAATTAATATTGCCACTCCTGCTTTTTCATGCTTGCCATGATTCAATCTCTCCATTTTTTTAGGTTAATCTCTTGTAGGCAACATATTGATAGGCTTTGTTTGATTTTTTAAAATCCATTTAGCTACTCTTTCTCTTGATTGGTGCATTTAATCCATTCCCATTCATTGTGATTAATGTCAGGCGAGCTTTTACTTTTGCCATTTTGTCATGTTTCTTTTTCTGCTGTTTCTGGTTACTACGGTCCATCCACTTTCCTTTAGTGTCTCTGTGTGAAGAACGTTACTTAAAATTTCTTATAGTTTTG
>NW_006399928.1:4569554-4578235 GCF_000299155.1 Elephantulus edwardii | reverse complement strand
CCCCCCACCCTGCCACACGGGCGCTCGGCTGGTGTGCGGCCCCTCTTGTGCGGGCAGCTGGCGGGCACCCGCTTACCCCACTGCCGCCATCCTGGCTCCAAGAATTCTCTCCAGACCAACTTGCAGCAGTGTGGTGGCTTCACTGTACCAGTCTTGAGGAGGGCCGGTGCCCAGCATCCATTCTGGGTGAGGGAATCCATTCGTTCCTGCTGTGGAAGCCTCATGGAGCTGCAGCGGCTGTGCGGCACGGCGAGGGCTCTGCAGAGGGGGTTGGGAGCCATGAAACTCACCCATTTCTCCTTGGGAATCCTTGAATTCCTGTTGTTGAGCCTCGATCTTCACTGAGGGCCAGTCATCAACTGTTTAAGTGTTCAATTATCAATAAGCCGAAGTCTGTGGAAGGCCATAATGGCCCTGCTTTAAGTGGTTCGCTGCTCCCGCAGCTCACCATGCTGTCTCTGCCTCTGCCGCCATCTTGGATCTCTTTTCACAAATTTCTTAAGATCCTTCTTTTCTGCAGAGGATCTAATTTCTCCTTCATATATGATGGAGAGCTTTGCTCGGTATAGGATGCTTGGCTGGTAATTGTTTTCTTTCAACTTTCTGCATATACCATCCCATTGTCCTCTAGCTCACATGGTTTCTGCTAAGAACTCAGAATTTAATCTAATTGTTTCCTTTTTTTAGGTGACTTTGTTTTTCTCATACTGTTTTTAATATTCTATCCTTATCTTTTAATTTGGAAACTGGGACTACGATATGTGTTGATGTTTTTCTTTTTGGTTCTAGGGCACGTGGTTTTCCCTGTGCTTCTTGAGTGTGAATTTTCTCATTCTTCAAAATACCTGGAAAGTTTTCTTCTGGTGGCAAGGATTCTGAGGCTCCGTCTAACATACTTGGGACATGTTGTGAGGAGAGACTGGTCCTTAGAGAGGGACATCATGCTTGGGAGGGTGGAGGGACAGCGCAGGAGGGGAAGGCCTTCTATGAGGTGGATTGATTCAGTGACTGGGATAATTTGGATGGGAGTGTCAGAGACAGTGCAATTGGCACAGGACAGAGCGGAGTTTAGGGCTGTTGTACATAGGGTCACTATGAGTCACAAGCGACTTGACGGCACATAACAACAACAACAACACTTCTTCCACAGGAGAAGTGGCATCCACTTCCATAGTAGCTTGCCTCCAGAAACCCTATGAAGCTGGAGAGAGGATGACAGACACGCAAGCATTGAGGACTAGCCTTCATAGGGTTGCTATGAGTCGCCTGTGACTCGACAGCACTTACCAACTACAACAACAACAACAACAACAACAACAACAACAACTTCTTCCACAATCTTTTCCGTTTCCTTGTCACTCCCATGTCCTGGAATTCCAATCATACATATGTTGTTCCTTTTGATGTCATCCCATGTGATTCTAATGTTTTCATTTTCTTTACATACTATCTTTAATTTTTCTTCTAGTATGCTTCCAGTGTCTTCCAGCTCACTGACTATCTGTTCTATCTCTTCTGTTCTACTTTTGTGTTCCACTAGTGTGTTGGACACTTCTGCCATTTCTGTCTTAATATTCTGGATTGAATTTTTATCATTTTTTTTGTTATTTCCACGACTGTGTTGGCTGTACCCTTTCTGTCTCGTGATGATTTTTTTAAGTTTGTTTATTTCTTTATACTATCAACTTTTTCTTCCATTTTTTGCGTTTTCTTCTGTAGCTATTCAAGCTGCTCCTCACATCAATATGATTTTTATTTATTGCTGTCTCGATTCTTCCATCATTTGCATCCTCTTCTCTAGCTGTTCAAATAACCCCACATCAACATATTTCTTCTGGTTCTCTCTTTCTGAGGTATTCATTGGATCTGCCTTTTTAGGAGAAGCTTTATTTATTTATTTTTTTCATGATGACCAAGGCAGACTGCTGTTTCTTTGACATTATATAAGTCTTTTCTTAGTAGATACTAGGTTGTTGTAACTATATAATGACCCAGTGTATATCTATTTGTCAGGATTTTAGAAAGGACTTTTGCATCTATGTTCATGAGAGATATTGGTCTATAGGGGTTTTATTGCTCTTATTGTTGTTGTTTTGGGTATTTGTAATGCCTTTGTTGGGTTGTGGTATTAGGGTTATGTTTGCTTCATAGAATGCATCTGGGAGTGTTCCTTCTTTTTCTATTTTTTTTAAAAAATAATTTAAACACAGTGCCCCTGAATGTTTGGTAGAATTTGGCCATGAAGCTATCTGGGCCAGGACTTATTTTGCAGGGGAGTTTTATTATTACATGCTCAATTTTTCTTTTGTGACAGTTTTAGTCAAGTGTTCCAGTCTATCTGTATCAATTTTGGCAGGTTGTGGGTTTCTAGGAATTTTTCCATTTCCTATAGGCTGCCAAATTTATAAGAGTATGGCTTTTCATAATATTCTGATATTATCCTATTAATTTTGGCTGGTTCTATTTTTATATCACTTTTTTCTTTTTTTATATAACTTCTTTCATTGATTATTTGAGTTCTTTGTGTCTTTTCTTTTGTCTATTAGCCAATGGTTTGTTTATTTTATTAACCCTTTCAAAGAAACAAGTCCTGGTTTTATTGACGGTTTCACTAATTTTTATGTTTTCTCTCCCATTTATTTCAGCCCTTATCCTTGTAATTTCCTTTCTTCTAGGGTCTGTGGAATTAGCTTGTTGTTCTTTTTCTATTTGCTGGAGGTGCTAAGTGTTTTCTTTTGTTCCTTTCTTATTTTTTTATGTTTGCTTATTTATGAACTGAGCCCAAAGACCGCCTTAACTGTATCACAAAGATTTTTAAGATATATTTCATTTTCATTCATTTCTAGGAACTTTTTTATTTCAGCATGGGAGTGTCAGAGACAGTGTGATTGACACAGGACAGAGCAGAGTTTAGGGCTGTTGTACATAGGGTCGCTATGAGTCGCAAGTGACTCGACCGCACATAACAACAACAACAACATTCTGGAATTACAATTACACCTATGTTATTTCATCTGATGTCATCCCATATGATTCTAATGTTTTTTTTCATTTTCTTTCTGTCTTCTAAGTGTTTTTCTTCTTGTAAGTTTTCATTGAGATTCTTCTCTTCTGTCTCACTGATTCTTTCATCTATTCTGTTATTTTGTGCCTCCATCATGTTAACAATTTCTGCCGTTCTGATATTCTGGATTGTATTTCCATGATTTTCCGTTGTTTCTAATATCATGTTGTTTGTATCCTCTCTGTCTTGTGATGATTTTTCCCTTTCATGTTGCACTGTTGCACTTTACTTATGGCTTCAACTCTTACTTCCAACATTTGTAACTTCCTCAGTACTGGTTCTTGATGCTTCACATTGGCATATATCTCCTGCCTTCCTCTCTCTGAGGTATTCATTTGGTCCTTGTTTGGTCTGCTTTTTTAAAAGAAAGCTTGTTTTCGTTTTTTTAAAAATAATGTTTGGCCTGCCTGCTGCTTCTTTGACATTATGTGAAGCTGATGGGGGTGGGGGGGCTTTTCTCACCGAGCACAGAAAGCGTTGAGGTGAACTAGGAAATTCTTAAGAAGGATACCCTGGATCCTTCTCTCCCTAAGTCTCTGAGGTCTCTGCTTATGGTGTACCTGTGTCTTCTCCTGAGCCTGGGTAGGAGGGGACACTTCCACCCTAGCCTACAATATCTCTGAGGGAAGCTGGGAACATCTCAGGAATGTCTCCACCAGAACCCTTTCCTCTCCAGGACTCAGTGGTTGTTCATGATGTACCTGTCTTTACTGACTTTTGCAATCTGAATTTGATCAAACATGCAACCAACATGCACTAATAATAAATGGATGACCAGAAGGCAAAAGGTGGAAACAAAGTACTGGTAGTTGGAAAATATTACCTTTGTGACAGATATTAGATCAGAGATTGCATGACAAATTTTTTTACCATAAATGATAATATAGTCATTGCAAATACCTTTTTAAAAGTGTTAATGGCAATTAAATGCATGGGCCTCAGCTGAATCAGACCAACCACATTTCTGTAAAGAGTCAGTGAAGACCTCAATATTAGTAGTCAAAACAAGGCCAGAAGCCAATAGAAAGTGAACATCAATTGTCAATGAATAAGTTTAGCTGAAGCTGAAGAAAGCTAAAACAAGTCCTTAAGAAACATAAGTCTATTTCATCTGAATTACAAAACAATCTCAAGATAGATTTAACACACTGGACACTAATAGCTAAAGACCAGAGAGGCTATGGGATTAAATCAAGCATATCACACATGGAGAAAGCAAAATATCGTTAAAAAGAGAGGAAAGAAAGAACCAAAATAGATATTGGAAGAGACTCTGAAACTTGCTCTTAAAGATAGAAACACTGGCAAAAGGTAAAAATAATTATATAAGAGAGCTGAACAGATTTCATAGGGCAGCTTTAGAAGACAAATTACAAACAATGTCATTTTTTTTTAAATGTGCAAACCACCTAGAGTTAGAAAACCAAAATGGAAGGACATGTTTGCTACTTCTTAAGGTGGAAGAGCTTTGAAGAAAAAAATATTCAAGCTTCAAATTACAAAACAATTTGAAGGTTTCTATGGACAAAATCTTGAATGATACAGGAAGCATGAAAGAAGATGTGAGGAATACACAAAGTTAAAAAAGAATGGACCAAGACCTTCCTGCTGCAGCTTTCAGATCTCACTGCTATAGCCTCTGGAGCAGTTACCATCTTTGCAGCCTACGATCCACAGAGAGGAAAAAAAAACTCACCTCATTCTTTTGCCCCATGCACACTCAAGGTGAGAGCAGAAAAAAAACCAAAACCCCAAACCCAAAACAAAGACAAAACCTCCAACACCAAAACCTTAATTTTCTCCCATGAGGGAAATCATGCATATCCAGGCTGGTCAGTGTGGCATCCAGATCAGTACCAAGTTCTGGGAGGTGATCAGTGATAAACACGGCATTGACCCACTGGCACCTACCATGGGGACGGCGACCTGCAGCTGGACTACATCTGTATTGCAATGAAGCCACAAGTGACAAATATATTCCTTCTGCTATCTTAGTGGATCTAGAACCTGGAACCATGGACTCAGTTCACTCAGGTTCTTTTGGCCAGATCTTCAGATCAGACAACTTTGTTTTGGGTCAGTCTGAGGCAGGAAACAACTGGGCCAAGGGCCCAGAAGGATCTGAGCTGGTCAATTCTGTCTTGGATGTGGTTCAGAAAAAGGCTGAGAGCTGTGATTACCTGCAGGGCTTCCAGGTGATCCTCTCCCTCAATGAAGGCACAGGCTCTGGAATGGGCACGTTGTTCATCAGCAAGATTAGAGAAGAGTATCCTAACTGCATCATGAACACCTTCAGTATGGTGCCCTCACCCAAAGTATCCGACTCTGTTGTTGAGCCCTATAAGGTCACCCTCTCTGTCCACCAGTTGGTAGAGAACACCAATGAGATTTATTGCATTGATGATGAAACCTTCTACGGTATGTCCTTCTGTACCCTCAAGCTGACCACACCAACCTATGGAGACCTGGACCACCTTGTCTCAGCCACCATGAGCGGTGTCACCACCTGCCTCCACTTCCCTGGCCAGCTTAATGCTGACCTCTGCAAGTTGACTGTCAACATAGTGCCTTTCCCACATTTCCATTTCTTCATGCCTGGCTTTGTGCTCCACTAAGCAGCCATGGTAGTCAGCAGTACCAGACCCTCACTGTGCCTGAGTTCACCTAGCAGGTCTTTAATGTCAAGAACATGATGGCTGCTTGTTACCCCCACCATGGCCTGCTACCTCACTGTGGCTACTGTCTTCTAAGGATAGATGCCCATGAAGGTGGATGAGCAGATGCTTAAAGTGCAGAATAATCATCCTGTAGAAAGTTTATAAGAAAACCAGTATTTGAACAAATTGTGGAATATAAATACAAATACAACTATTTTTAAGTAATTTTTCTCTAATGTGTTCTTTTGTTTTGAAATTAACCTGATTAAAGTATATATATTATTTTCTTCTCCTCTGTAATGTAATTAAAACATTTATAAAGGAAAATATTAATCCTTAAAAAAAAAGTACAGAATAAAAATAACAGCTACTTTGTGGAATTGTTCCCCAACAAAGTCAAGACTGCTATGACATCTTGCCCCATGGCCTCAAAATGACAATCATTCAGGAGCTCTTCAAATGCATCTCAGAGCAGTTCACCACCATGTTCCATTGGAAAGCCTTCCTCCACTGGTATACTGGTGAGAGTATGGATGACATGGAGTTCACCGAGGCCAAGAGCAACATGAATGATCTTGTTTCTGAGTACCAACATGCCACTGCAGAAGAGGAGGAAGATTTTGGTGAGGAGGCTGAAGAGGAAGCTTAAGGCAGAGTGTCCTATTACCTCAGACTTCTCAGCTCCTTCAGCCTTCTTCCTAAGCTGCCCCTTTCCTTTCACTCAGAATTTGCATTTCTGCCCGTATCTTGTTTTTTTTTCTTCTTGAGGGAGTTCTAGAAGAGTGCCTGGCATATAGTAAGCAGTCAATAAATAATTGTTTAAAAAAGAAAAGAATGGACCAATTATTGTAGAAATAGGAAAAAATAGCTTGTAAAATGTGTATCCATGAGGATCCAAGGAGAGAAGCAGAAGGGTAAGGATAGCCGGAGGTGGGTGGGAGTAATCATAGGATCTTACAATTTGATGGGTGGAGGGATGGGTGGGTAAAGGAAATGGGAAAGATATGGTGTGAAAACAATGTATACAAACTTTGTAAGTAAACCAGTATGAAATAAAAAAATTATTAAAAAACCAGAATGAAACAGCAGCCAGGAAATCAGGAGATGAATTGCATTGGGAAAGTCTCAGCTGTCAGGGACCTCTCAAGAGTACTGAAGAGCATCGACATTGGGCTGGAGACTAAGGTGCGCCTGATCCCAGGCTACAGTCTTTGCAATTACATGCTATGCATCAGACAGTTGGATGGTGAATAGGGATGATAAAGAGAATTGATGCCTTTGAGCTGTGGTGCTGGAGAAGAGTGTTAAATATACCATGGACTGCCATCCTGGAGAGGGTGAAGCTGGAGTGCTTGTTGGAGTCAAGGTTTCTGAAGCTTTGTGTGACATACTTTGGACATGTTGCAAGGAGGGACTTGAAGAGGGACATCATGTTTGGGAGAGTGGAGTGACGGTGCAGGAGAGGAAGACCCTCAACGAGATGGATCGATTCTGTGAATGGAGTGGTGGGAATAAATATGTTTGAGACGGCGAGGTTGGCACAGGATAGAATGGTGTTTAGGGTTAGGGTCACTATGAATCGCAAGCTACTTGATGGCACGTAACAACAACAACAAAACATTGGTTTGCACACAAAATGTGTATACATTGTGTCTCATACTTTCATTTATTGACATTGTCTTTCACACAATAAATTTGATTTGTTATATTTAAAAAAAAACAAAAAAACCAGAATGAGTCAACATTGACCCATTTTATGATTAGGCCTCAAGCTGCACTGAAGGCACTGGCTAAAAATAAAACTACAGAATTAATGGAATACCAATTGAGGTGTTTCAGCAAACAGATACATCTCACTAGTCTGTGCCGTGAATTTTGGAAGACAGTTATCTAGTCAACCAACCAGAAGAAATCTATATTGGTTCCCATTCCAAATTAAGGTGAACCAACAGATTGGGGAAATTATTGAACAATATCATTAATATCACAAGCAAGTAAAATCTTGCAGAAGATCATTTAAAAATGGCTGGAATACTATATTGACAGTGAACCGCCAAAAATGCAAGCTGAATTCTGAAGAGGCCATGGAATGACATTGCTGATGTCAGATGGATCCGGCTGAAAGCAGAGAACAACAGAAAAATGTTTCCTTGTACTTTGTTGGGTACGCAAAGGCTGTGTGGATCATAATAAATAATGGTTAACATAGACGAAATGATAATTTCAGGATAATTAATTGTGCTCATGTGAAACCTCTATACAGACCAAGAAGAATCTGTTCAAACAGAAGGAAAGGATGATGTAGAGTTTAAAATCAGGAAAGGTGGGCATCAGAGTTGTGGCTTTCCCCTGTAACTATTCAATCTGTATGCTGGGCACATATAATTTCAGAAACGGGATCGTTGTTGTTGTTATGTGTCATTGAGTTGTCTGTGACTCATAGTGATCATATGTGCAACAGTTCTGAAGCCTGCCCTATTCTGAGTCAGTCTCACTGACTCTGACACACCTACTGTTAATACTCAGGCCAAGATCTATGAAGCGTCATACACTGAGTACCAAATTATGAGTCCTTTATTAGCTCATGCTCCAAAGGACCCTCAACCCTGAATGATTTCACACTCAATCCTTATAAAGGAAAAAACTGAAAACATGTGGGTACAGTCAGGCTTTGTTCTGGAATATGTTGAAGAGCAAAAGCAACTTACAGAAGCAAAGAGCATCTTGAGAGGTTAACACCTTTCTTACTAACAGGTAGCTCCCTACAAGTGCAGGAAATTGTCACCGACCACCCGACTACGGTCGTGACAAGAAACTCAAGGGGTTTCTTGGTGAAGAGCAGGTGAGGGACGAAGTCGGCGAAAATGAGAGTCTGCACACCAGGATGATGTAGAGAGCTCTGATTTATTATGCTAAAAGCTTGCTTTTTATACATTTAAACTTGTTTAAACTTGACTTAT
>NW_006399928.1:4567714-4568584 GCF_000299155.1 Elephantulus edwardii | reverse complement strand
CTATCCTTGAGGTCAGAGACCCCGTACAGGCACGGACGACCCATTTTGTCATACAGGCGTCGTGGCCAGAGAGGACAGCGAGGCGGGTGTGGCAGGAAATCCTTGTGGTTTCCCAGAATGCCTTATTTTGCTGTCTATAGTCAAGCAAGCAGCATAACGAGCTACACTAAATAACCTACCTAAGAGAAGCAAGGCATTTATAAGAAATGAATTGACTCCTAGGCTAAAATGGCATTTGTAAGCTAATTCAAATACTTCATTCCCAACTCATCTTGTAAGGGAGTCAAAGCGTTGACCTATCTTTCATTAATATGTTGGGGATATTATACCCCTATAAACCTGAGCAGAAGCAGAAGAGTGCTAGGCATTTTTTAATCTTTTTAGTCTTATTTTAAAAGGATCTGATCTGGGCGTGACTGTCCCCTGATCTGGGGAGGATTTTACTTATGAATAATGGATCCAAATCTTGATGCCAGTAACTTTTACCATGGTTAGGATCTCTAGAAGTGTTTTCTTTCTAGGCAGGCACCTCTCTGGCAAAGTTTTTATCAGTATGTAGCCTCTGGGTTGAAATTGGTGGGCAGGACTGAAACTGGGAAATGGCAAGACCTCACATTACATTTTGGTGGATTTGTCCTTGGACCTGTTGGAGTGCTTGTAAATGCTTTAATAATGGGGTCCAGCCTCGTTATACCGAACAGTTCCATCGAGAGAAGGGACAAGGATTAAATGAAGATGCAAAGAGGCTATCGCTGATGGTTAATGTTGTTGTTATGTGCCATCGAGTCGTTTGCGACTCATAGCCACCCTATGTACAAGAGCTCTAAACGCTGTTCTATCCTGTGCCAACCTAGCCATCTCAAATGCACT
>NW_006399928.1:4556385-4566239 GCF_000299155.1 Elephantulus edwardii | reverse complement strand
CAATTCCTTCTGATACAGTAACTCTGCGTATTCCTTCCATCATTTCTTGATACTTCCTGGATCATTTAACATTCTACCCAAAGTATCCTTAAGTATTGGCACCCGTGGCTTGAATTTGTTTTTCAGCTTCTTCAGCTTAAGAAACGCTGGGGGAGTTCGGCCTTTTTGATTTTCTGACTCCAGCTCTCCGCACATTTCATTATAGTATCTTGCTTTGTCGTCCCGAGCTGCCTTTTGAAATTTTCTGTTTAGCTCTTGGATTTCTTGGTTTCTTCCTTTAGCTTTGGCTTCTCGGCGCTCTAATGCAATATTCAGAGTCTCATCTGACATCCATCTTGGTCTTTTCTTCTTTTTCAGCCTTTGTAATGATCTTTTGCATTCTTCATGGATGATTTTCTAGATATCCTCTTAGAGCTCATTTGGCCTACACTCATTGGTGCTCAAGGCCTCAGACCTGTTCCTGAGATAGTTTTGAAATTCGAGTGGGATAGACTTAATTTCAAATTTTGGTTCCCGTGGACTTGATTTAATTTTCCTCAACTTCAGCGTGAACTTGCATGTGAGTAGTTGGTGGTCTGTCCCACAATCAACACTCGGCCTGGTTTTTGCTGCTGATATTGAGCTTCTCCAGGGAGTCTTTCCACAAATGTAATCTATTTGATTCCTATGCATGTCATCAGGTGAGATCCATATGTATAGCCTGCGTTTATGTTTCTTATAGAAGGTATCTGCAATGAATAAATCATTATCGTTCTATCTCCAGCCTCATTTCTCTCACCGAGACTTCTCTGTTCCCAACTTTTGCGTTCCAGTCGCCCATTATTATCAATGCATCTTGATTGCATGTTTGATCAACTTCTGACTGCAAAAGGTGGTAGAAATCTTCTATTTCCTCTTCTTTGGCTCTAGTTGTTGGTGCATATATTTGAATCATAGTGGTATTCACTGGACTTCCTTGTATGCGTATGGATATTATCCTGTCACTCACCACATTGTATTTCTGGATGGATCTAGAAATGACTTTTTAAATTATGAAACCAACCCCATTCTTCCTCACCTTTTCATCCCTGGCAGAGTAAATTATCTGACTCAAAATGCCCTGTGCTAAGCCATCTCATTTTGCCAATACCTAGTATGTCAATATTTATGCGTTCCATTTCTTTCTTAAAAATGTCCAATTTTCCTACATTTATGCTTCTCATGTTCCACGTTCCAATCATTAGTGTCTGCTTACAGCTGTTCCTTCTCTGTATTTCTATTTCTAAGATCTCAGTCTCAACTGCCATGTGTGCTAGTCCAAGCGATAATCTAAGTGTGCTCTATTATACATAGGGTTTTTGAAGGCCTGTTTTTTTGGAAGTGGATGGCCAATCCTTCTTCCTAGTCTGTCTCAATCTTTAAATATACATAATAGTATCTGAAAGACAAGCATTCTGTGGCGAATAGCAAAGTTTATTATTGAAATCCTGTGTTATATTCTTTTTGCAGTGAACAGAAAAACAACTCAGCCTCAAGGCCTACAGTACATTTGTTCTGATTTATGAGCCACCTGATAGCAAGGTTTCCAATTAGCAAGCAAGGCCATCAGAACAGAGTCTTTAGGGAGGGACATACCATTTTTCACATCCTTGTTTTTCTTGGGGTTCAAGGAATGATTAAACTTGTTTTTGCTCCCCTTCAAACATCTGCACATTTGCACCTGGCTTGCACAAAATGGCTGCGTCATTCTTATTTTTCAACATCCTACTTCCTTGAGTTATTTATTGTCAAGCAGATACTATAGCCAAGATGGTGTTAGTCTTGTTGGTCTTATGGTACAGGGCTAATCTTGCTTTACAAATTAGCCAGGCCCCAACACTTTGATAAGGACTCATTAGTTAGTTCCTCCAGATGGGGATCTTCTAAGTGAGGGAGTAAAGGAGGCAAACATTTTTTTCAAGCCCACATTATAGGAAGTATACCTGACCCTTAGAGGGTCAGGAGGAACAAGCTAACCCAGTTTTCACCACTCTTTAAAGTTAATTCAGACAGAATGGGTTTTAGGATTCAATTAATCTTCCATACTTGTCCCAAGCTCTGAGGCCTGCAAACACAGTCCAGCTTCCACCTGATTTCTAAAGCCTTACTCAATCCTTGGGTGACACTGACACATATGCGGGCCCATTATCAGACCCTCTATTTACTGGAAGCTCAAACCTGGGGATTATTCCTTGCAACAATTTCTTGACCACTATCTGGGATGTTTCCTTTTTAGTCTCCCCATGCTTCAACCCAGCCTGAGAAGGTGTCTACTAGGACTAGCAGATACTTGTTCCCATTTGCAGGGGGCTTCAGTTTGGTAAAATCTCCTTCCCAGTGTTCTCCTGGTCTGCTTCCCCTGTGCCTAGCTCTGACTTGATCTAGTTTCCCTTGTTTTGCATTTACCTGGGCACATTCTGGGAATCTGCTGGTTATTGTCTGTATAGTTTTTTTTAGACTGAGAATAATGTATCTGGGAGTCAACAGTCCTGTCTACTTGGATTAGCCCAATTGGGTCATTGAGTCTCTGGTAGGACCAAATGTTCACTTGTCGATTTCCACCATCCACAACTCTTCAGGCTTGCCCCATCTTCTTTAGCCTTTACGTTCTCATTGCTGGTGTAGACTGGCTTATTGGAGCACCTGGAGGGGAGGGGAAAGCCAGGGTGTTCAGAATTTGGAGAGGTTCAACAGATTGGAAGGCAGCTTCCCAGGCAGGTTTGTCTGCTAGGTGGTTTCCAATTGACTCCAAAATAGAATCTTTTTGGTGCTCTCTGCAGTGTATAACAGCCACCTTCTTAGGGAGTCACATTGCTTCAAGGAGAGCATCTCTTCCTTGTTTTTCATTTCCTTCCCTGCTGAAGTTAGGAGTCCCTCTTTCTTTACAAATCATAACATGGACATGAATTGTAGCAAAGGCATACTTGCTATCTGTGTAAACATTGTTTCTTTTGTATCTTCCTCACCTCAGAGCTTGTGCCAGGGTGGTAAGTTCAGCCCTTTGGGCAGAAGTTCCAATAGGCAGAGCCTGGGCCCAGATGATTTCCCAGCTGGTGGTGACTACCACTCCTGCCTTTATTCCACATAGCTGCTCATATCAGAGAAGAGGGTAGTATCAACTTCCTTGAGGGAAACATCTTTCAGGTATCAGGGCAGCTGGCTTGAATCACTTCTAGGAGGTCCCATGCATAACTCCTTCAGGATCACCACCAGGCAACAATGTAGCAAGGTTTATGGTTTGGCTCTGGATAAAATAACTCTTGGTGATTGATCAACAACCTTTGATATTGAGTAATTTGAATGTTGACCTCTAGCAACCATTAGCCCCCCCCTCAGCAAGGTTTCTACTGAATGTGGGGTGATGATCTGGAGGTCCTGTCCCAAAGTCATTCTATTTGCCTCCCACACTAGGATGGCAGTGGTCAAGACTTATCGCCAATGGAGGATGATGTGCAGCCAATTCTGGTGGGTTGGTATTAGCTCAGACTAGAGAATACAAACGCTGCAATTCCTGGAGAAAAGAACTTCCAGGGTGTTTATCTAATTTGGTTATGTCCAGAAGCAACAAATTTTTTTTGACAAGGAAGTGGTTATTACTCAGTTGAAAGTCCAGAAGCAACATCACAGTTGGGCCCTCCAGAGAGAATGAGATAGTGGCTCTCAGTTTCTGCAACAAATCACAGTCCATTAAAGGGAAAGAACATCTAGAAACCACGAGGAAAGAATGTGTCACTTGTTTATGCCCAAGTGGACAATTCTCCTTAATTTTCATTGGATATTTTTGAACCTTCCCAGTGGCACTCAAAATTGGGATCATGTCCTTTGACAAGTCCTTCTCTGTTCTCTTTTAAATTGACAATTCCACTCCAGTGTCTACTAAAAAACAAACAGGGCAGCCATGACTATTGCAGTGACCATGGCTCTTGGGGACCTAGAATTATAGAGTTTTGGCTTTGTCATTCCTTTTCAGACCGTTTTCCTCAAGGTAAGACCAGAACATTCTTGGAGGTTTTTTTGAGTCCTCATAGGAGCACTCATTTTTTCAGTGTCCATACCTCTTACCCTTGGCACATTGGTTTTTCTTCAGTCAGGGGGGTGCTCAGACTTCGCCCTTTTCCTTCCTTGTGAGGATCTGTCTTTTCTATCCTTACTTCTTGAGGGTTGATGGCTACCGCTAGAATCTTCTTCTGTTTCCTAGTTGCCTGACCCTCTGTTTTCTAATAACTGTGAGGTACTCAACCCTGAAAACCCTTCTAACTTCTTATGGCGATGTCTGTAAGCTGACTGTGCACCAAAGGCCAAATTGACTATTTGCTTCTGGAGCTTCATCAGCTCCTTGAAACTATCTCAGTAGTTTTGGAAAAATTAAAAGTTTTCAGGCCGGCGAGCTCTGGTGGCCTAGTGGCAAGAAACTGCACTGCAATCTCAGAGGTACACGGTTCGAATCCACCAGATGCTCTGCTGGAGAAGGAGGAACAATCTCCTCCTGTATCAGTCAGATCTGATTTGACGGTACACAAAAAAAAATAATGAAATAAAATAAAATTAAAAAAAAAGTTTTCAGGCCACTACTCACAAGCCTACTAACTAACAAAGCCTGGTGAAAATGGTCCAAGGCCCACATCCTCTCTCCCGTATTTGGGTCCCAGTCTGACTTAACCAAAGGAAAGATCCCATCAATCTTTGCCCTATGCTCATTCTCTGACTCCCTGGTCAGAGTAAGTGACCAATTCACAGGAGCTTTGATTCTTTCCCTCTCTTCGCCTGTGTAGAGAGTCACTAACAACTGCTGAGAGTTGTCCCAAGTGAGTCAGTGTGTCTGGAGGACTGACTCAAGGAGGGAGATTAGTGTCTGGGCCTTTAAAAAATATGGAGGTTTTTTTAGTCTTTCAAGTATACAGATCTAAGAAGGAGAAGAGGGTATATACCAAAAAAAGAGAGTGGAATCTTGGGTCAAGGTACCTGAGGCAAGGGGAGAATCAGGGTAGGAGCTTGGTCTGAGGACTGCAGTTGGGAGCCTGAGGTGACTCCGGTCCCTCCAGAGCTGTGGGCTCAGGGTGATGGCCTGAAGGACACGGAAGGTGAGGCTACTGGAGCCTCTTTGTCATAAGGAGGGCGTGAGGGGTCCTCTTCCTTGGCAGGAGGCAGGACCTGAGGACATGGAACTCCTCATTTTGTTCTGTTCTATGGCCTACTGCCATTGAACAGGTCATGTGGATGTGCAGCTCTGGGTGGACCACTGAGCACACAGCCTGGGTGAAGAATTGAGGCCCAGTAGGAATTATGTAAGGATATTGATAATGGCATCCAGGTTTTCCTGTCACCACAAACCACACTCTGTGGGTTATCTGTGAGTCCAGTGACCCCCTCTCTGGCCATCTCACCAAAATTTGAGGCCATTCACTTTCACAAAGGGCCTTAGTAGACCTTTTTTCACGGGGACTTTATATAGACTTGAAAAACTTTTAGAGAAGTGAGTCAACATGTAGTTGAGAGGGGTCTGAGGTTTGGCCTACATGATTCCCATAGTAAAGCAAGGGTGACCGCAACACATGCCAGGACGGTAGGGAGGAGAATAAAACCGGGCTGGGGAAGAAGTCTTAGTATCAGGAGAGAGGCAGTGGGTTGTGCTCCAAGGTGGCTTGAGTCCAGGGACCCTGGAAAGAAATTATGGAGGTTATTGAAATGTCTTCAGGCACCGAGGAGATAGGCTGAAGGAGTTGCCTTGCCAAACACGGTATCAAAAGATACAGAGTAGCCTAAATCCATCTTCTCCTGTCACTCTGCCCGAAGTGGTAGAAGTGAGGGTCTTGATCCTCAATACCAGGCTTGATAACTTAAGTACATTTGTGGCATCACTCTTTAAAGACATAAAGTTCCAAAGAGGCAAAAATCTCTCAAAGGCCCCAAAAGAGAAAGCAGAGATAACTCACACAACGATCAGGAGAAATTGGATCATGTATGGCATAAGAGAGATTCCAAGAAGAGATTGTGAGGGAGAAAAATGAGACTGCAAGAATGGGCATTCACTTAAGAGACAGGCCCCATGCAACTGAGCTAGGGGTCCTTGAAGATAATCTTTTTCATAGGCAGGGATGTGGAAGGCGTCAGAACAATCAGGGAAAATGGGACTGTAACAGAAAAGGTGACAGAGAATGACTTCCAGCATCTCAAAGAAATAAGGATGAAGGGCCTACAGTGACAAAGAACAAGACAAATAACTAGAAAAGGAAAGAGGATGCAATGGCTGAATGCCAAGATAAAAAGGACATCTCCTTTGGGAGAAATCTTACTTCAGAAGGTAGAAAAGAATCCAAAATATGGGAGAAGAAGTCAGGACCCAAACAATTAGGACAGAACAGTTGACCAGACATGAACCTATAAGTGACTGAAACCAAGGTTTGCCCACTGTAACCAATCAATCCCAAGGTTCGCCTACTACAACCATAGTGTCAAGGGTCGTTCACTGTGACCAACCAGGATGTGTCTTGGTCAGCATCCTGACCTTCCAGAGACCACCTTAGGAAAGACCCTCATCAGAGTTTAGTTTCCCAACCAGAATTACCAGAAAGTACCAGAAGTTAAAGACAGACTAAGACAGACACTTACCTCCTAAGAGACAGGTGGGGACTCTTTCAATTTTAGATGAGGGGAAATCAGCAGTCATTCCTGGAGCCTCTGGAAGCAGCAAGAGATATGAGACCCTGGAGCATCTTGAGAACACCTGAAACACCTCCCCTACATCTTCTCACTTACCCAGGGAGCCCAAGAATGAGGTTTATTCCCTAGTGGCAAGAAGATATCATTAAGGTTTCCAAAATTTATACCCAGTCCAAGATCCAAGAAGCACCACACAATGCTTGCCAAATTATTAGTCCTTTATTAGCTGGCGGTCGAGGGTGAGCTCATGTTCCAGAGGTTCCTCAAACTTGAATGATTTCATACTCAAGATTTATAAAGGGGAAAATACCCCCACAAACATGTGGGCTATAGTTAGGCTTTGTTTTGGGACATGCCGGCCCTACTCTGAAGAGTAAAAGCACCTTGTTGTTCTTTGCCATCAAGCTGAGCACAACTCATAGTGATTCTATGAAAAAAAGACCTAATGCCTTTCAGAACTATCGTCATTTCTCCAAGTTTATAGAGTTTCCAGAGGCAAGTGGTTTAGGAAGTGGATGCCACTCCTGCTTTCAAACCTGTTACAACTGGCAGCTCCACCAAACATTGGGAAACCATTCTGGCATAGGATACCCCAGCGGAACAAGGTTCAGCATCACAGCAAACCCAGGTGACTTCATACAGCACATTGACAAAGAGTGATGTACAAAGTGGAAGAGGGTTCCTCCAGATATAACATAGTCTCATTTAGCAGTGGTTAAGTGTCATCAAGTAGAATACGATGCAGAGTAAGCTTACAGAAACAAATAGCATCCTGAGAGGTTAACACCTTTCCACCTAACAGTCACCTCCCTACAAGTGGAGGAAATCCCCTGCCTTGTGGTTTCACAGAACACCTTATTTGTTGTCTGTATTCAACCAAGCAGCATATTGAGCTACACTAACCCACTTAATAATTGCAAAGTATTTATGAGAAATTAATTGACTCCTGGGCTAAAATGACATGTTAAGCTAACTCAACTACTTTACTACCCATGTTGTCCCAGTTACTATAACAATCCATCTCATCCAAGGTCTTCCTCTCCTGTGCTGTTCCTCCACCCTTCCAGGCATGATGTCATTCTCTAAGGACTGGTACCTCCTGGCCATGTGCCCAAAGTATGTAAGATGAAGCTACAAAATCTTAACCTCCAAGGAGAAACTTGGTTTCACCCTCTCCAAGACAGAACTATTTGCTTTCTTGGTGGTCCATGATATGTTCAAGATTCTTTTCCAGCACAACTCAAAGGCATTGATTCTTCTCCTGTCATCCTTAGTCATTGTCCAGTTCTTTGATGCATAGCAAGGAATGATGAAGACCATGGCCTTGATCAGGTACACCTTAGTCTCTAGACTGACACTGTTGCTTCTCAGTACTCTGGAGAGATCCCTGACAGTGGATTTTCTCAGAGCAATTCATCTTTTGATTTCCTGACTGCTTGTGCCAAGAGTGTTGATTGCGGAGCCAAGCAAGCTGAAATTGTTAACAACCCCAATCTCTTATCAACTATCATGGTGCTGCCAATTAATTGGCCCAGTGGTAAGAATCTTTGTGTTCTTGATGTCGAGTTTCAATCCATATTGAAGACTACAGTCCTTGACCTTCTGCAGCAAGCACTTCAGGTCCTCCTCAGTTTCAGCAAGCAAGGTTATGTCATCTGCATAACGTAGGTTGTTGATGACTCTTCCTCCAATCCTGATGCCACATTCCTCCTCATAAAGCCCAGACTCCCAGATGATCTGTTCTGCATATAGATTGAAAAGGTATGGAGGCAGGAGGCATCTCTGACTCATTCCTTTCCTGATTTTGAACCCTGCAATGTTTCCTTCCTCTGTGGACTCTCTGAGGACTGCTTCCTGTTATGAATATAGATTTCACAAGAGCACAATCGAATGTTCTGCTATTTCTACTCTCTTCAAGGTTAGCCACAATTTGTTATGATCCACACAGTCAACTGGGTTACATGATGAAGAATGAAGCACCAGGATTTGAGGAAGACTCATTAACAATTTATGTTATATGGGTGACACAATCTTGCTTAAATAAAGTGAAAAAAATCTAAAAGCTGATAAACATAAAAAACCTTCAGTCTTCTGTATTGATTAGCAATGATATATCTGGTGCCACAGCCTCTTCTAAACCCAGCTTGAACTTCTTGCAGTTCAATATCAATGTACTATTCTAGCCCTTTTTGGATGATCTTCAGCAATATTTTACTTGCATGTGATATTAATATTGTTCAATAATTTCCACATTCTGTTTGAACACCTTTTTTTGGGAATGGGAACAAATATGGTTCTCCTCCAGTCAGTTGACCAAGTAGCTGTCCTCCAAATTTCCTGGCATAAACTTGAGAACATGTCCAAGGCTGCACCTATTGTTTGAAACATGTCAGCTGATATCCTATCAAATCTTGAGGTGTGCAGTGAGATGCTGCCTTCAGTGCAGCTTGATCTTCTTCCTTCATTATTACAGCATCTTGTTCATATGGTACTTCTTGAAATTTTTTGGTGTCAACAAATTATTTTTGGTACAGTGACTCTATGTATTCATTTTATCTTCTATTGATGCTTCTTGGATCATTGAAAATTTTGCTCATAGCATCTCTCAGTATTACAACTTGAGGCTTGAATTTGTTTTTTAGTTCTTTCAACTTGAGAAATATTAAGACAGCTCTTCCCTTTTTATTCTTATACTTCAGTTCTTTGCACATTTTATTATAATAGTTTACTTTGTTTCCTTGAGCTGCCTTATGAACTCTTCTGTTCATCTTTTACCTCTGCATTCCTCCCCTTTGTTTTATTTTCTTGACACTCTAGTGCAATTTTCAGAGTTTCTTCTGTCAACCATTTTGGTTTGTTTTTTTTCCTCTCCTCTGTCTTTCTAATAACCTTTTACTCTATTCATGATAGAGCACTGCCAGAAGTTTAAGCTGGGTTCAGAAGAGACTGTGGTACTGTGAATATCATTGCTGATTTCAAATGAATCCTGACGGAAAGCAGAGAATACCTGTGTGTTTTTATTTTTGTTGGGTTTTTTTTGGTGAGAAAAATTTATTACATTTAGAATTATTCTGCTGGACTCAGTTTAGATGATCCCAATTTTGTTGGCAACATCCAAAGCATCATAATCAGGAGCAAGTCGAACATAGGCCTTCTTCTCTCCATCAGGCCTAATC
>NW_006399928.1:4551322-4556127 GCF_000299155.1 Elephantulus edwardii | reverse complement strand
TTTGGCTGTGGACGCCCTTCAGGACTGCCTTCTTGGCCTTCAATGCCTTTGCTTTGGCTTCAATTTTGGGAGGGGCAGGGGCTTCCTTCTTCGCTTTCGGCGCCATCTTCGTAGACGAATACCTGTGTTTTAATGACTATGCAAAGGCATTCGACCATGGGGATAATAACAAATTACCATTAATGTCGAGAAGAATGAGAATCCCAGAATACTTAATTATGTGTATCCAAAGCCTATACCTAGATCAAGAAGCTGTTATCAGAACACAGAAAGGCATGGTTTAAAATCAGAAAAGGTGTGTATCATGGTTGTATCCTTTCTCAATACCTATTTAATCTCTAAATTGAGCAAATCATTCAAGAAGCTCGACTCCATGAAAAATAATATGACATCAGGATTAGATCAACAACATGTGTTATGCAGATAATACAACCTTGCTTGCTGAAAGTGAGAAGCACTTGAAACATATGGGAAGCCAAATTTCATACCAAACACTATATGAAAAACCATATGCTTATTCAGGAATTGAAGGAATTACATAAATTGGAATTTCTCTTGTGACAGATCGCAGGAAATGAGCTGTGTCTTGAGACAGCTAGGTTCCCCCTGCAGAGGATGTGTTAAGACGTGTGAAATACTTCCCTCCTGAGCTAAAGTATTAGGTTGACAATAGAGAAAAATTCTGCTTCATTTACAAGAGAATTCTCTTTATGATTTGCTTCCCGAGATTCTCAATAAATACACAGAGACATGGCTTGTGGCATTTCAGTTGATTCGATCTGCTGGCCCCCTGTCTTTTACACTCTCTGTTTACTTATACATTCTTGGTATTTTGTCTCATTATTAATTATTAATATACTTTATCCTTGGTCTGCAACAGAAACACTTGCTACAGAAGATCAAAGACTGAATGTTGAATTTCATCTCACAATCAATAAGACAAAATCCTCGCCACTGTACAAATAAGCAACATCATGATAAATGGAGAAAAGTTTGAAATTGTCAATTTTTTCTTCTTACTTGAATCCACAATTATTAACCCCCGTGGTACCAGCAGTCAGGAAACCAGAAGACATATTGCAATGGGCAAGTCCTCAGTCAGGGACCTTTCCAAATTACTGAGAAGCAGAGATGTCAGTTTGAAAACTAAGGTGCACCTGATTCAGGCCATTATCTTTTCCATCCATTACTTGTGATGCATCCAAGAGCCAGTCTTGAATAAGGATGATAGAAGAAGAATTAATGCCTTTGAGTTGGAGAAGAGTACTGAATATCTAAAATAGCAAAAGAACAAATATATAGGTTTTGGAGAAAGCACACTCAGAGTGTTCCTTGGAGTCAAAGATGACACATACTTTGGGCATATTGCAAGGAAAGATTACTCCTTGGGGAGGAACATTATGATGGAAAGGTCAATGAGAGAGAAAAAGACCCTCAAAGAGATAGATTGATTCTATCTCAGTGACAGCAGCAATGGGTTCAGCAAAGTGTGTCAGTGATGATGATGGCACAGGACAGTGAAAGGGTTTAGATCTGTTGTTCATAGGGTTGCTATGAGTTGTAGCCAATTCAATGGCACCTACCAACAACAATATGGCTTAAAGCACAACATGTAGAAAACAAAAATCCTCACTTCTGGACAAATAGTCACCATCATGATAGATGGAGAAAAGATTGAAGTTGTCATTAATTTTATTTTCTTTGGATCCACAATCAACATACACGGTAAAAGCTGTCTAAATGTTAAAAAAGGGCATCTGGGAAATCAGTTGGCCCAATTTCTTTAAAAGGGAGACAACAAAGAGAAGGAAGGAGACACCCAAGATACAACTGTGAAGTATACAGATGAAAATTCTGGAATCCAGGGAGTCTAAGGAAAGTGATAAAGATGACCTTCAAATACTGACTGTAGGAAGAAAGTGGGAAAGAGAGCTGAAGGAACCCAAGGAAAAATATTCACTTCAATCTCTTTTGCAAGCAGTTTTCACTATCCTGCCTGGATCCATTAACACAGCAGCAGAAGATTCATACAGGGATGAAAAAAAGAAAGAAGAAAAGGTTCAACACCCACCTCCAAGGATCAGTGAGATCATTCAGGTGATGGGTATTGTTTCCTTGGTCTATTTGCAGCATTCCCTGAGGAGAGACAGATGTCATTTTCAATAAGGCTAAGAATCATATATGTTGTCCTGAACTCATTGACTAAATTTTGCAGGTCAAAGTGACTCATAATTTTGCTGGGCTGAGTAACTCATTCTCACGAGTATGTTACCACAGAACTCAGTGACTCTCACAAGTGTGCTGCTGCTGAATTCATTGACTCATTCTTCCAGGTGTACTGGCATACTTCCCAGACCTACTAATCACAACCACACTTGCAATACAGGAATCTCTCTGAATTCTGTGAGATACACCAGGCACAAAATCCCCATAGATTACCCAGTGGAAATTGCTATGGCAGAAAATGTGAGGTGTTTTTTTTTTAATAGCAGGACAATCTTTATTGAATAAACAGAATCTTAAAATAGAAGTGATTTTTAAAAATTTATTTATTTATAAACACTCAGCCAATATTGGAGATTAACACACAGGTCAAGACTGTCAGCTATTGTCCAAACCATTCCCACTCCTAGCAGAAGCAAAGATTGGATTTATACACAGAGATTGGGCATGGGGGTTACATGAAGTTCACTGTGGATGACAGTTCAGATTTCTTTACATATGGGAGTCATCATTGTTTCTGACTTGTCATGGGTGTCCAGGCTCTGGGCCAGGTACAATATGTAGGCAGGGAGTGGTAGCTGGGTCAGCACATACTGAGGAAATTAAACCTTGTTGTTCTTATGTGCTGTTGACACATAGCGACCCTATGTACAACAGCCCTAAACCCTGCTCTATCTTGTGCCAATTGCACTGCTTCGGACACACTCATCCCAATTACCCCAGTCACTTAATCAATCCACCTCATCCTTGATATCCTCCCACAGCTCATCTGGTCTTCACTCATTAGTGTTCAAAGCCTCAAACCTGTTCCTGAGATGGTTCTGAAATTCAGATGGGATAGACTCAAAGTCATATTTTGGTTCCTGTGGATTCAGTTTAATTTTCCTCAGCTTCAGCTTAAACTTGCATATGAGTAGTTAGTTGGTGGAATGTTCCACAATCAGCTCCTGGCCTGGTTTTCACAGCTGATATTGAGCTTCTCCAGTGGTTCTTTCTGCAGATGTAATCAATCTGATTCCTATGCATACCATCTGGTAAAATCCATGTGTATAACCTGCGTTTATGTTACTTATAAAACGTATATGCAATGCATAAGTCATTGTGCAAAATTCAATCATTTTCTCTCCAGCTTCATTTGTGTCACTGAGTCCATGTTTTCCAACTACTGATTCTTCTCTGTTCCCAACTTTTGCATTCCATTATTATCAATGCATCTTGATTGCATGTTTTATCAATCTCCAAATGTAAAAGTTGGTAGAAATCATGCATTTCCTCTTCTTTGGCTATGGTTGTTGGCACTTATATCTGAATGATAGTGGTATTCACTGGACTTCCTTGTATGCGTATGGATATTACCCTGTCACTCACAATATTTTACTTCAAGACGGATCTAGAAATGATATGATCATCTGACTCAAAATGCCCCATGCCAGTCCATCTCATCTCACCAATGCCTAGTATGTCAATATTTATGTGTTCGATTTCTTTCTTAACAATATCTAATTTTCCTACATTCATGGTTCTCACATTCCATGTTCCAGTCACTAGTGTCTGCTTACAACTGTTCCTCTTCTTTTGTATTTCCATACTTGAAAACTGTCCCTCAATTTCCCTTTCTGTTAGTCTACGTGTGTTTTGTTGTACATAGGGTTTTCAGAGGCCTGCTATTTCGGAAGCAGATGGCCAATCCTTCTTCCTAGTCTGTTGTAATCAGAATGTTCAGATTTAGAGAAGTATCTGACAGATAAGCATTTTACAGAAAAGTGAAAGATATATCCCTTATTGTGAAGTTAACCATTAGTTACAGTGTTGTCTCTGCCCTTGGACCAGTGTCTTGATCCACCTATTTCCCAGCTCCACCCTCCGCCAGGATATCCCTCCACTTCTACCCTTCCTTCAGGATTTATCTTCCATAGTCCAACCCTTGGTCTGATAGCTTGTATCTGAAGCTTTCCTGGCTTCTGTGATTCCAAACGCGTCAGCTGCTGATAATTCCTTATGCTGTGCCTAATGTCTTTTAAGTTTAGTGGTAATGTTTCCGAAGCAAGGGTGCTGTGTCCTGTAGAACTGGTATATAGATTGTATTTTTTTTTCCTTCTTGGCCCGAGGAACTATTTCCACACCACCTTGGGTCTTTCATGTTTACCTGCGGGGTGGGGCAGAGTTTTCCGAGTAGCCTTTGTATTGGCCCACTTCTCTGCCTGTGAGGATTCATCTGTATTCCCCTCTGCCCGCATGACCTGGGAACGATTTCTGCACCGCCTTGAGTCCTTTTTGTTTACCTGTACATAAACCTTGTTGTTATTGTTGTTGTTAGGTGCCGTTGAGTTGTAGACGACTCATAGCCACCCTATGAACGAAAGGCCTGAGCACTGTTTGTACATAGAGTTTCCGGAGGCAAGCCATTTCGGAAGTGGATGCCACTCCTCCTTCCAGGTACATAAACCTTAGCAACAGATATTATTGCCAAAATGATTGAAGCATGTTGTTGTTTGTTGTTATGTGCGGTCGAGTCGCTTGCGACTCATAGCAACCCTATGTACAAGACCCCTAAACTCCGCTCTGTCCTGTGCCAATCACAC
>NW_006399928.1:4548903-4549948 GCF_000299155.1 Elephantulus edwardii | reverse complement strand
CTTCTTTTAATACTTCCTGGATCATTTAACATTCTGCCGAAAGCATCCTTGATTATAGCAACTCGAGGTTTGAATTTGTTCTTCAGTTCTTAAGATGGCTGTGAGAACAAAATGCCTTCTCTGAAGCTAACATACAAAATGGCCTCTCTATTGCTTAGCATTTTAGCTGCTACTACAAAATGAGTCAGCCTGTACAGAATTGTGCAAAAAATCCCCTTCCTGTGATTGAAATAGCACAGCATCTTAAATGTGGTCTGGCATCCCAGTAGACAAGAAACAGATTTATCTTCCCCACATTCACATTACTTCCTTACACCAGTAAAGGAAGCTAACTCTACCTATGTGCCTGTACTGACTGGGGAAATCTGCAAAACTGGTCAATTGCTCTGGACAGACACTCCATCTGAGACCAAGTGGTAAGGAGTTGGGCTGCCAACCAAAAGGTGGTAGTTGTTGCTAAGGGCCATCAAGTCACCTACGAGTCAGAGATTCTATGTACAATAGCTCTGAACCATGCCCTATTCTGAGCCACTCTCATTCTGACAAACTGATGTCCATTACCTCAGTTACTGTGTCAATCTATCCTATCTGGGGTCTTCCTCTCCTCCACTGTCCCTCCATACTTCCAAGAAGAATATCCTTTTCTAGGGACTGATCTCTCCTGGCCACATGCCAATGCATGTGAGATAGAGAATCAAAATCCTTGCCACCAAGGAGCAGCTTGATTACACCTTCTCCAGGATAAACCTGTTTGTTTTAAAAAACAAACAAACAAAAAAAAAACAAAACAAACCTGTTTGTTTTCTTGGTTATGCCTGGCATGTTTAGTACTCCAGCACCACATCTCAAAGGCATCAGTTCTTCTTCTGTCAACTCTAGTCATTGTCCAGCTCTCTGATGCATGTTATTGTTGTTGTTGTTATGTGCTGTCGAGTCGTTTGTGACTCATAGCCACCCTATGTACAACAGCCCTAAACCCTGCTCTATCCTGTGTCAATCGCACTGCCTCTGACACACCCATCCCGATTACCCCAGTCACTGAATC
>NW_006399928.1:4546261-4547423 GCF_000299155.1 Elephantulus edwardii | reverse complement strand
CCAAAAAAAAAAAAAAGAAAGAAAAAGTATGGAGACAGGACATATCCATGATGCACTCCTTTCCTGATTTTGAACTGTGTAGTGTTTTCCTTCAATGCCTTCAATGCAGCTTCCACTTCCTCTTTCATTACCATTGGCTCCTGTTCATACAGTACTTCCTGAAATTTTTCAGGGTCAATCAATTCTTTCTGGTACAGTGACTCTGTGTAATCCCTCCATCATCTTTTTTTTTAAATTTTTTACACTAGTTTATTTACAAAATTCGAATACATTGTTTTAGAGAAGTGCTTCTTTCAAATTCCCTCACCCCCCGCCACCCATCAGATTGTACAACCTCATGATTAATTCCTCCCCCGCCCCCTGCACACCTTATCCCTCTGCTTCCACCCTCTCCCACCCTTCTTAGATCCTTATACTCATTCTGTAATAAAGATTTTATACAATATTTATCCTTGTGGGACTGAGTTAGTTCACTCAGAAAAATGCTGTTCAGTCTCTCCCAAGTTAGGTAATAATTTACAAAATCATTGCTGCTGTGTGCTGCATAGTATTCCATCGTGCGAATGTACCATAATTTCTCAATCCATTCATTTGTGGTTGGACATTTAGCCTGATTCTATGTTCTTGCAGTGGTGAATAATGCTACTGTTGATGCTTTCTGGGTCATTTAATAAATTTTCTTTAGTATCTTTCAACATTGTGACACAAGACCTAACTTTATTTTTTAGTTCTTTCAGCTTGAGAAATGCAGAGCAAGTTCTTCCCTTTTTATTCTCCAATTCCAGCTCTTTGCACATTCCATTATATTACTTTGCTTTGTCCTCTCGAGCTGTCCTCTGTTCAGCTCTTTCACTTTGACATGTTTGGTTTGTTGTTTTTGTTTTTTTTGTTTGTTTGTTTGTTTTTTTCTTCTTTTTTTCTTTTAGATTTGGCTTCTCAATGTTCTAGTACAATCTTTAAAGTCTCTTCTGACATCCATTGTGGTTTTTTTCTTTCTCCTCTATTTTTGTAATGGCCTTTTGCTTTATTCATGGATGATATCCTTGATATCATCCCACAACTCATCTGGCCTTCTGTCATTTGTGTTCAATGCCTCAAACTTATTATTTTTTTAAAAATAAATTTATTCATTTTTCATTTCAATGAACATCTACAGAGAGTT
>NW_006399928.1:4540900-4545930 GCF_000299155.1 Elephantulus edwardii | reverse complement strand
TGATTCAAGATCATATCTTGGTTCCTGTGGACTTATTTTAATTTTCTTTGGCCTCAATTTGAACTTGCATATGAGTAATTGATGATTTGACCCAAAGTCTAGGCTAGTTTAGACTGCTGATATTGAGCGTCTGTAATGATTTCTTCCACAAATGTAATCAACCTGATTCCTATGCAGCCCATCAGGTGAAATCTACATATAAAGTCGTCTTTTGTGTCTTTTAGAAAAAGTATTAGCAATGAAGAAATCATTGTAAATACCAAATTCAATCATTCTATTTCCAACCTCATTTCTATCACCAAGCCCATATTTTCCAACTACTGTTCCTTCTTCATTGTTTCCTGCTTTTGCACTTCAGTCACCAATTAGGAAGCGGAAGCTGCATTGAAGCCATTGGCAAAAATAAGGCCCCAGGAATCTATGTGATACCAACTGAATTGTTTCAATTAACAGATGCAAGCTTGGATGCACCCACCAGCCTATGCCAGAAAATTTGGAGAATGGCTGTCCAGCCAATGGATTGGAAGAGGTCCATATTTGTTCCTATTCGCAAGAAGGGTGATCCAACGTAATGTGGAAATTATTTAACAAGCTTGCTGCAGAGGGTCAAGTACTGCAGCCTCCAATATGGATTGAGGCTCAATGTCAAGAAGACACTGATTCTCACCACTGGACCAATTGGCAGCATCAGGATGGATGGTGATGAGATTGAGATTGTTCACAGCTTTAGTTTGCTTGGCTCCACAGTCAACACTCTCGGCACCAGTAGCCAGGAAATTAGAATACGTATTGCCGTGGGAAAGTCTGCTGTTAGGGACCTCTTCAAAGTACTGAAGAGCAATGGTGTCTCTTTGGAGACTAAGGTGCATCTGATACAGGCCATGGTCTTTGCAATCACTTGTTATGCATCAGAGAGTTGGACAATGACTAGGGAGGATAGAAGGAGAATTGATGCCTTCGAGCTGTGGTGCTGGAGAAGAGTATTGAGGATACCATGGACTGCTAAGAAAACAAACAGATTCATCCTGGAGAGGGTTAAATCGGGCTGCTCCTTGGAGGAAAGGATTCTGAGGCTTCGTCTGACATACTTTGGTCATGTTGTAAGGAGAAACCGATCCTTGGAGAGGGACATCATCCTTGGGAGGGTGGAGGTCAGGCACAAGAGGGGAAGGCCTTCTATGAGGTGGATTGATTCAGCGACTGGGGTAATCAATTGGGATGGTGTATCGGAGACAGTGCGATTGGCACAGGACAGAGCAGAGGTTAGGGCTGTTGTACATAGGGTCACTATGTGTCACAAGCAACTCCACTGCACATAACAACAACAACAACAACAAACAATCATTGGTATCACATGCAAGCAAAATACTATTGAAGATCATGTGGGATTTAGAAGAGACTGTGGCACCAGAAATATCATTGCTGATATCAGATGGATTCTGGCTGAAAGTAAGGAATACCAGAAGAATGTCTATTTGTGTTTTATTGACTATGCAAAGGCATTTGATTGTGTGGACCATGACAAGTTGTGGCTGACATTGAGAAAAATGGGAATCCCAGAGCACTCAATTGTGCTTATGAGTAATCTGTACCTGGAGCAGGAGGCTGTTGTGCGAACGGAGCAGGGGCGTACTGCATGGTTTGGAATTGGGAAGGGAGTGCGTCAGGGATGTATTCTATATCCATATCTGTTCAACCTATATGCTGAGCAAATTATCTGAGAAGCTGGATTCTATGAAGAAGAATGTGGCATCAGGATTGGAGGGAGCCTCATCAATAATCTGTGTTATGCAGATGACACATATTTACTTGCTTAAAGTGAGAAGGATTTGAAGCACTTGTTGCAGAAGATCAAGGAATGCAGCCTTCAGTATGGATTGTGTCTCAATATCAAGAAAACAAAGATTCTCGCCACTGACTGGTCCAAAAGGCAGTGTCATGATGGATAGAGAGGAGATTGAAACTATCAACAGCTTCATCTTGCTTTAATCCACAATTAACACCCTTGGTATGAGCAGTCAGGAAATAAGGAAATGCATTTCACTCTCAAAATCTGCAGTTAGGGACCTTTCCAAATTATTGAGGAATAATGATAGGGGTTTGAGGACTAAGGTGTGACTGATTCAGGCCATGGTCTTTACAATTACTAGCTATGCATCTGAGACCTGGACAATAAGGATGACAGAAAAAGAATTGGTGCCTTTAAGTTATGGTGTTGGAGAAGAGCACTGAACATTCTATGGATAGCCAAGAAAACGAATAGAGTGTGTAGCCAGAGTGCTCTTTAGAGACAAGAATGTTGAGGCTTCACCTCACATACTTTGGACATATTGCTAGGAACTCCTTTTTCTTGGAGAGGGATATGGTGTTGGGAAGGGTGGAGGGTCAGCAAAGGAGAGGAAAACCTCAACCAGGTGGATTGACAAGGTGACTGTTGCCATGGGCTCTTGTGTGTCAGAAAGTGTGAGGATGGCACAGGACAGGACTAGGTTCAGATCTTTTGTTCATAGGGTTGCTATGAGTCGTACTCGAATTGATGCTGTTTAACAACAACAAGAGTGTTTCCTAGCTCTGTTCTTGCTCTTCTTGGTCCAAGTATAGGTTTCACATGAGCACAATCAGGTGTTCTAGGATTCCTATTTCTCTCAAGGTTCACCACAATTTGTTGTGATTCACATAGCCAAATGTCTTTGCTCAATGAAATACATTCCTTCGATATTCTTTGCTTTCAGCCAGATCCATCTGACATTGGCGATAATGTCTCTTGTGCCATGGCCTCTTCTAAACATGACCCGTATTTCTGGTAGTTCTCTGTTGATGGACTGCTCCTGTCGTTTTTGGATAATCTTCAGCAGAATTTTGCTTGAGTGTGATATTGTTCAATAATTTCCACATTCTGTCGGATCACCTTTTTATTTTTTTCAAATGGGAACAAATATGGATCTCTTCCAGTCAATTGGCCAGGCAGAACAGATTTCCTGGCACAACTTGATAAGCATGTCCAGGGCAGAATCTGTATACTGAAATATGTTAGTTGGCATTCCATAAACTTCTGGAGGCTTGTTTTTGCCAATTCATTTAGAGCTCCTTGAACATCCTCCTTCATCACCACTGTCTCCTGATCATAATGCTGTTTCATGAAATACTTCCATGACAGCCAATTCCTTTTGGAATAGTGACTCTGTGTACTTCTTCCATGTTCTTTTAATACTTCTTGGATCATTCAATATTCTGCCCATAACATCCTTAATTATTGCAATTCGAGTTTTAAATTTGTTCTTTAGTTCATCCTTAAGTATTACAATTTGAGTCTCAAGTTTTTCTTTAGTTCATTCAGCTTAAGAAATGCCAAGCAAGTTCAGCCATTTTGGTTTTCCAAATCCAGCCTTTTGCACATTTCCTTATAATATTTTGCTTTGTCTTCTTGAGCTGCCCTTTGAGATCTTCTGTTTAACTCCTTAACTTCCTGATTGCTTCCCTTTGTTTTGGCTTCTCTGCGCTTTAGTGCAATATTCAGAGTCTCTACTGACACCCATCTTGGTCTTTTATTCCTCCTTTGTCTTTGCAATGACCATTAGCTTTCTTCATGGATGATATTCTTCTGTTTTGTTTTGCTTTTTAAGCATTAGAATTTTTTGGTTTTTTTCCACTAGTTTATTTACAAAATTCAAATACAAATTTGAACAAATTCTTTCAATTTCCCTCACCTCCCACCCATCAAATTGTACAACCCAATGATTAATCTCCCCTTCCCCCTGCACATCCACATCCCTCTGTTTCCAGCCTCTCCCACCCCTCATGGACCCTTATACTCATTCTACAATAATGGTTGTATACAATATTTATCCTTATGTGACCGAGTTAGTTCACTCAGCATAATGCTCTCCAGTCCCTACCAAGTTAGGTAATAATTTACAAAGTTATTGCTCCTGCATGCTGCATAGTATTCCATTGTGAGAATGTACCATAGTTTCTCAATCCATTCATTTGTGGTTGAACATTTGGGCTGTTTCCATGTTCTTGCGATGGTGAATAATGATGCTATGAACATTGGTGTACAAATCTCAGTTTGTGCCTCAGATCTCATATTCTCAGGGCATATTCCAAGTAGTGGAATAGTTGGGTCATATGGAATTTCTATGTTCAGCTTTTTGAGGAAGCACCAAACTGCCTTCCAGAATGGTTGCATCATTTTACAATCCCACCAACAATGTATAAGAATTCCTTTCTCACCACATCCTTTCAAGCGTCTATTACTTGCTGCCCTGTTAAACTTTGCCCCTCTTACTGGAGTGAGATGGTACCTATTTGTGGTTTTGATTTGCATCTCTCTTATTGCCAGTGATTTGGCGCATTTCTTCATGTGTCTGTTTGCCATTCGAATATTGTCCTCTGTGAAAATTCTTTCCATGTCTTTTGCCCATTTTGTAATTGGGTCATCAGTCTTTTTCTTGTGGAGGCCCAGGAGTATTGTGTAAACTTTTGTTATAAGACTCTTGTCTGAGATGGAATTACCAAATGTTTGTTCCCAGTCTGTAGGTTTTCTTTTCACCCTGCTGGAAAAAGTTTTTGATGTGCATAGAGATTTATCAATTTTATCCTCTTGGATTGTGCATTTCCGGTTGTATTTGGCAGTCTCTTTATACCTTGGACTAGCACTTCTCTATTTTATTTTATTATTTTTTATGTGTACTGCCAAATCAGATCTGACTGGTACAGGGGAAGATTGCCCCTTCTTCTCCAGCAGAGCATCTGGTGGATTTGAATCACATACCTCTGGGATTGCAGTGCAGCTTCTTGACACTAGCCTACCAGGGCTCCGTAAGGACTAGCGCTTTTAAGCTTGATCCCAGATTGTCTCTTAAGAACATTATCGTTTGGGGAGCTCTGGTGGCCTAGTGGCAAAAAGCTGCACTGCAATCCCATAGATATGTGGTTCAAATCTACCAGATGCTCTGCCGGAGAAGGAGGGGCCATCTCCTCCTGTACCAGTCAGATCAGATTTGACGGTACACACACAGAGAAAATAA
>NW_006399928.1:4539947-4540800 GCF_000299155.1 Elephantulus edwardii | reverse complement strand
TTTGTTGAAGAGGTTATCATTTCCCCATTTGATAGCTTTGATTTCCTTGTCCAATATCAGCTGACCATAGATATTGTTTCTGGGTTCTCAATTCTGTTCCGTTGGTTGATGTGCCTGTCATTGTACCAGTACCATGCTGTTTTGGTGACCACTGCTGTATAGTAGGTGTTGAGGTCAGGGAGTGCTATATCTCCAACCTCATTTTTGTTTCTCAGAAGTGTTTTGTTTATTGGGGGTCTCTTGTCTCTCAAAATAAATTTTATAATTTCCCTTTCAATCTCCTTGAAAAAAATGAATTTGGTATCTGGATTGGTATTGAATTGAGCATGTAGATTGCTTTTGGTAGGATTGTCATTTTCACCATATTGAGTCTTTCTGTTCATGGCTGATATTCTTGATATCCTCCTAAAACTCACCTGGTCTTCATTCATTAGTGCTCAGGGCCTCAAACCTGTTCCTGAGGTGATTTTTAAATTCAGGTAGGGCAGACTCATGGTCAAATATTGGTTTTTGTGGATTTGATTTAATTTTCTTTATCTTTAGCTTGAATTTGCATATAAGTAGTTGATGATCTGTTCCACAATCAGCACCTGGCCTAATTTGCACAGTTTCTCCAACAAGTCGTTCCATAAATGTAGTCAATCTGATTCCTGCGTGTACCGTCAGATGAACTCTATGTGTATAACCACCTTTTATGTTTCTTGTAAAAGGTATTTGCACTGAATAGATCATTGATTTTACAAAATTATATAATCTATCTCATCAGAACAGAGCAAGGGAACACTGCATGGTTCAAAATTGGGAAGGGCATACGCCAGGGATGCATCCTATCTCCATACCTTTTCAACCTATA
>NW_006399928.1:4538125-4538822 GCF_000299155.1 Elephantulus edwardii | reverse complement strand
TCCTGTCACTTGCTATATTGTATTTCAAGATGGGTCTAGAAATCATCTTTTTAACTATGAGTGCCACCCTGTTTTTCCTCACCTTTTCATCTGCAGTGTAGTAGATTATATGATTGTCTGATTCACAGTTTGAATCCACCATCTCAATGGGAGAAATATGGGAAACCTCTTCCCGTGCAATTTACTGCTTCTGAAAACCCACTGGAATGGCATCTTTGAGGCGATTCCCACTTGACAATACACAACAATGCAATAAGCAATAGCTGTACCCAAACATTATCTTGGACTTCCATTCATAATCTCAGTCATATCTAGAACAAGCAAAATTTGCCCTGAATGGGGCAGCTTTCTGTCAGAGCAGCAGAAACACCACCATAGGCCAAGTGTCTAACCTCCACCTCTAATCACCAGAACATTTCCAAGAGCAATAGCCACTCCTCTCTCATTTTTCCTTTTCTTTTTTTTTCTTCTTTTTGGCTTGCATTTTCCACATCATCCTTCCCTCCTTTCCCCCCTTGATCTTCCAGTTGTATTTCCTGTCTTGTTCTTAAGGTTTGAGTGTTACTTTTACTGGCCACCCTTGCTTCTTTCCCTTCTCCACCATTGTTTGTTGTTTTGATTTTTCTCTTTGTTTCTTCTGTCCTTATTTTCCTTTTTCTCTTCTTTGTATTTTCTTTTCATTATTATTAATTTTTTA
>NW_006399928.1:4525216-4537997 GCF_000299155.1 Elephantulus edwardii | reverse complement strand
ATTTATGGTCTCTTTAGGGTATATTCCCAGTAGTGGAATTGCTGGGTCAAATGGTATCTCTATTTGCAACTTTTTGAGAAAGTGCCACATCGCTTGAAAGTTTACTTAGACATTGGATTTCCATTCATTCATTGTAGCACTTTTCTCTCTGCCCACTCCTCCCCCCCACCCAGTTCGGTCTTGGAAAAATAAAAGAAAAAATTCTTTCATTATTATACAATCCCTCCCCTCAAGTTCAGTCAACTATGCAGCCTTTGTTCTGTACTCCCGTCATGACAATAATACCTAAACATATATTCCTTTTAAACAGTTCTTTCCCTCATCTGTTTCAACGCAATATACATAATTTATCCCATTTTTCTCAGTCTCCACTCAACCCCTGTATCTGTCCTGTTTTACAACAGTGGCACTATGCCGTATTTGTCCTTTTGTGACTGAGATATTTCACTTAGCATAATGTCCTCCAGGGTCACCCATGTGTATATTTCATGAGTGCTATGTTTTTCAATGCAGCATATTATTCCACTGTGTGAATATACGGCAGCTTCTCTACCCATTCGCTTGTTGATGGGCACTTGGGTTGTTTCCAACTTTTTGCTATTGTGAACAAAGCCACAATAAACATGAGTGTGTGAATATCTGCTTGGGTGGCAGTTATGGTTTCTTTAGGGTATATTCCCAGTAGTAGAATTGCTGGGTCACATGAGTGTGTGAATATCTGCTTGGGTGGCAGTTATGGTTTCTTTAGGGTATATTCCCAGTAGTAGAATTGCTGGGTCACCAAAATCTCTGTAAATGTTTATGAAAATTAATAAAATATAATTATAGAAAAAAAAAACAAAAAACAAAAAAAAATGGGACAACCACTGTGGAAAGCAGTGTGGTGCTTTCTCAAAAAGTTGCAAATAGAGATACCATTTGACCCAGCAATTCCACTACTGGGAATATACCCTGAAGAGACCATAGCTGACATCCAAGCAGATATATGCACACCCATGTTTATTGCAGCTTTGTTCACAATAGCAAGGAGTTGGAAACAACCTAAGTGCCCATCAACAAACGAATGGCTAGAGAAGCTGTGGTATATTCGCACAATGGAATACTATGCTGCATTAAAAAACAAGGAACTCATGCAATATTATTCAAAATGGTTGACTCTGGAGAACATTATGCTGAGTGAAATATCCCAGTCACAAAGGGACAAGTATCTGGTTCTACACAACCTTGTTTTCTGGGATTGGTGAGCAGTAGGGTGGAATGTTGATTTGCTAAGGGGAATGAGACAATGTGACAAGGCCATCTATTTAAAATCTATTTTAGTTGGCAGTATGGCACTGGAAATCCGTTTTAGAGTCACCTACAGAAGCTGGTTCTACAAGTTTTTTGGCTGAGATTGGTGAGCAGTAGGGTGGATTTGCTAAAAGTTGTGAGATGATGTGACAAGGCCTCCTATTTAAAAAACCCTTTGGGTTGGCAGAATGGACCTGGAAACGAGTTTTAAACTCATCTACAGAAGCTGGTTCTACAGAAGCTTGTTGGCCGGGATTTTTGTGCAGGAGGGTGGAATGTTGATATGCTAAGGGGAGTCAGGCAATGTGACAAGGCCTCCTATCAAAAAACCCTGTGGGTCAGCAGTATGGAGCTGGAAACCAGTTTGAAATTCATTTATAGGAGCTGGTTCTACAGAAGCTTGTTTTCTGGGATTGGTGAGCAGTAGGGTGGAATGCTGATTTGTTAAGGGGAGTGAGGTGATGTGACAAGGCCTCCTATTTAAAAACACTTTTGGTCGGCAGTATGACACTGGAAAACAGTTTGAGAGTCATCTACAGAAGCTGGTTCCACAGACACTTGGTTAGGATTGATGAGCAGTTGGCTGGAATGTTGATTTGCTAAGGGGAGTGAGGTGATGTGACAAGGTGTCCTATTTAAAAAGCATTTTGCTTGGATGGCATTGGAAACCAGTTTCAAAGTCATCTACAGGAGCTTATTTTACAGAAAATTGTTGGCTGCTTTTTTGTGAGCAATAGCATGGAATGTCGATTGGCTAAGGGGAGTGAGGTGATGTGACAAGGCCTCGTATTTAAAAACCCTTTTGGTAGGCAGGATGGAGCTGAAAATTAGTTTGAAAGTCATCTAGAGGTCCTAGTTTTACAGAAGTTTTTGGCTAGGATTGGTGATTAGTAGGCTGGAATGTTGATTCACTAAGTGGACTGAGACAATGTGACAAAGCCTCCAATCAAAAACCCTGTTGGTCGGCAATATGGTGCTGGAAAACAATTTGTGAGTCATCTACAGGAACTGGTTCTACAGAAGCTTGTTGGCTGGAATTATTCAGCAGTAGGGTGGAATGTTGATATGCTAAGGGCAGTGAGGCGATGTGATAAGACTTTCTATTTAAATACCTTTTGGGTTGGCAGTATGGAACTGGAAACCAGTTTGAAAGTCATTTACAGGAGCTCGGTCTACAGGAGCTCGTTTTGTGGGATTAGTGAGCAGTAGGGTGGAATGTTGATTCGTTAAGTGAGTGAGGCAATGTGACAAGGCCTTGTATGTAAAAAAATCTTTTGGTTGGCAGAATGGTGCTGGAAACCACTTTAAAAGTCACCTACAGGAGCTGGTTCTACAGAAGCTTGTTGGTTGGGATGGGTGTGCAGCAAGGTGAAATGTTGATTCGCTAAGGGGAGTGAGGTGATGTGACAAGGCCTTTTATCAAAAAACCCTTTGGATCAGCAGTATGTCACTAGAAACTAGTTAGTCATATAAAGGAGCTGGTTCTAAAGAAGCTTGTTGGCTGGAATTAATGAGCAGTAGGGTGGAAGGTTGATCCATTAAGGGGAGTGAGGCAATGTGACAAGGCCTCTTCTGTAAAAAATCTTTTGGTCAGTAGTATTGCGCTGGAAACCAGCTTGAAAATCATCAACAGGAGCTGGTTCTAAAGAAGATTATTGGCTGTGATTGGTGAGCAGTATGGTGAAATGTTGATTCGCCAAGGGGAGTGGGGCTATTCGACCAGGCCTCACATTTACAAACACTTTTTCTCATCAGTATGACGCAGGAACCAAGTTTGAATGTCATCTACAGGAGCTGGTTCTATAGAAGAAGCTTTTCGGTTGGGATTGGTTAGCAGTAGGATGAAATATTGATTTGCTAAGGTTAGTGAGGCAATGTGACAAGGCCTCCTATTTAAAATCCTTTTGGTCGGCAGTATGGGGCTGGAAACCAGTTTGAGAGTAATCTACAGGAGCTAATTCTACAGAAGCTTGTTGGCTGGGATTAGTGAGCAGTAGGGTGGAATGTTGATTAGTTAAGAGGAGTGAGGCTAGATGCTAAGGCCTCCTGTGTAAAAATCTATTTGGTTGGCAGTGTGGCAATGGAAAACAGTTTGAAAGTCATGTGCAGGAGCTGGTTCTGCAGAGGCTTGTTGGCTGGGATTGGTGAGTAGTAGGGTAGGGTGGAATGTTGATTCATTAAGGGGAGTGAGGCAATGTGAAAACCTCGCTATTTAAAAATTATTTGGGTAGGAAGTATGGTGCTGGACGTTTAAGAGTCACCCATAGGAGCTGGTTCTACAGATACTTTTTGGCTAGAATTGATGAGCAGTAGGGTGTAATGTTGACTCACTAAGGGAAGTGAAGCAATGTGATAAGGCCTTCTATTTTAAAATGCTTTTGGTGGGCAGTATGGTGCTGGAAACCAGTTTGAGAGACATCTACAGAATTAGTTCAACAGGAGCTTGTTGTCTGGGATTGGGTGTGGAATGTTGATTTGCTATTGGGAGTGAGGCAATGTGATAAAAGACTTCATATTTTAAAACTTCTGGTCTTTAATATGTTGCTGGAAACCAATTTGAATGTCATCAACAGGGCTTGGTTCTACTGAATATGTTTGGCTTGGATTGGTGAGCAGTAGGATGGAATGTTGATCTGCTCAAGGGAGTGAGGTGATATGTAAAGGCCTCCTATTTAAAAATTATTTGGGTCGGCACTATGGTACTGGAAACCAGTTTGAGAATCATCTACAGGACCTGGTCTTACAGAAGCCCTTTGCCTGGGATTGGAAAGCAGTAGAGTGGAATGTTGATTTGTGAAGGCAGTGAGGTGATGTGACAAGTCCTCCTATTTAAAAACTCTTTGGGTCAGCAGTACGGCGCTGGAAACTAGTTTGAGCATCATCTACAGAAGCTGGTTCTACAAAAACTTGTTGGCTGGGATTGGTAAGCAGTAGGGTAGAATATTGTTTTGCTAAGGAGAGTGAGAGGATGTGACAAGGCCTCCTATTTAAAAACTCTGGGTCATAAGCTAGGCACTGGAAATCATTTTGTGAGTCATTTGCTAAGGGAAGTGAGGCAATGTGATAAGGCCTCCTTTGGAAAACCCCTTTTGTTTGACAGTATGGCACTGGAAACCAGTTTGTAAGTCATCTACAGGAGATGGTTCCACAGAAGCTGGTGTGCTGGGATTGGTTAGTAGTAGGGTAGAATGTTGAGTCGCTAAGGCGACTGAGGAGATGTGGTAAGACCTATTTAAAAACACTTTTTGTTGGCAATATGGCACTGGAAACCACTTGGAGAATCATCTACAGAATCTGGTTCTACAGAAGCTTGTTGACTGCGATTAGTGAGAAGTAGGATGAAATGTTGATTTGTTAAGAGGAGTGAGGTGATGTGACAAGGCCTACACTTTCCTTTGGCAATATGGTGCTGGAAACCATTTTTAAAGTCATCTATAGGATCTTGTTCTAAAGAAGCTTGTTGGCTGGTATTAGTGAGCTGTAGGGTGGAATGTTGATTCATTAAGGGGAGTGAGGCTATATACCAAGGCCACCTATGTAAAAATCTGTTTGATCGGCAGTATGGTACTGGAAACCAGTTTAAGAGACATCTAAAGGAGCTGGTTCTACAGAAGCTTGTTGTTGGGATTGATGAGCTGTAGGGTGGAATGTTTGTTTGTTAAGGGGAGTGAGGCAATGAGACAAAACCTCCTATTCAAAGCCCTTTTTGGTCAGCAGAATGGCGCTGAAAACAATTTTGAGAGTCATCTACAGGACCTGGTTCTACAGACGTTTCTTGGCTGGGATTAGTGAGCAGTAGGGTGGAATGCTGATTCGTTAAGTGGAGTGAGGCTATGTATCAAGGCCACCTATGTAAAAATCCATTTGGTTGCAAGTATGGCACTGGAAACCATTTTGAAAGTCATCTATAGGAGTTGGTATTACAGAAGCTTGTTAGCTGGGATTGGTGAGCAGTAAGGTGGAAGATTGATTCGCTAAAGGGAGAGAGGTGATTTGAAAGGCCTCCTATCTAAAAATTATTTGGATTGGCAGTATAGTGCTGGAAACCAGTTTAAGAGTCACCTACAATCCCAGCTTTTTGCCTGGGATTGGTGAACAGTAGGGTGGAATGTTGAATCACTAAAGGAAGTGAAGTGATGTGATAAGGTCTTCTATTTAAAAACCATCTGGTGGGCAGTATGGAGCTGGAAAACAGTTTGAAAATAATCTACATGCACTGGTTGAACAGAAGCTTGTTGGCTGTGGTTTGTGAGCAGTAGTGTGGAATGTTGATTCCCTAAGGGGTGTGAGGCAATGTGACAAGACCTCCTATTTAAAAACCCTTTTGGTAGTCAGTATGACACTGGAAACCAGTTTGAGAGTCATATACTGGAACTAGTTTTACAGGAGATTGTTGTCAGGGATTGGTGAGCAGTAGGGTCAATTGTTGATTCATTAAGTGGAATGAGGTGATATGAAAAGGCCTTCTATTTTAAAACTCTTTTAGGCAACAGTATAATGCAGGAAACCACTTTGAAAGTCACCTACAGGATCTGGTACTACAGAAACTTGTTGGCTGGGATTGGTGAGCAGTAGGGGGGAAGGTTGATTCGCTAAAAGGAATGAGGCGATGTGATAAGGCATTCTATTTAAATACCCTTTTGGTTGTCAGTATGGCACAGGAAATCAGTTTGAGAGTAATTTACACGACCTGGATTTCCAGAAGCTTGTTGACTTGGATTTGAGACTATTAGGGTGGAATGTTGATTCGCTACGGGGAGTGAGGTGATGAGACAAGGCCTTGTATTTAAAAACCCTTTTGGTAGGCATTATAGGGCTGGAAACCAGTTTGAAAGTCATCTACAGAAGCTGGTTCTACAGAAGCATGTTGGCTGGGATTGGTGAGCAGTCAAGGGGAATGTTGATTTGCTAAGGGGAGTAAGGCGATATAAGGTCTTGCATTTAAAACCCCTTTTATTTGGAAATATGGTGCTAGATACCAGTTTGAAAGTCATCTACAGGAGCTGATTTTAAAGAAGCTTGTTGGCTGGGATTGGTGAGCAGTAGGGTGGAATTTAGATTTGCTAAGCGGAGTGAGGCAATGTGACAAGGCCTCCTATTTAAAAATTGTTTGGGTCAGCACTATGGCACTGGAAACCAGTTTGTGAGTCATCTACAGGAGCTTGTTGTACAGAAGCTTGTTGGCTGTTATTGATGCAATAGCGTGGAATGTTGAATGCTAAGGCAAGTGAGGCGATGGGATAAGGCCTCCTAATTGAAAACCCTTTTGCTAATCATTATGGTACTGGAAAACAGTTTGAGAGTCATCTACAGGACTGGTTCTACAGAAGCTTGTTGGCTAGAATTAGTGAACAGAGGAGAAATGTGGGGACAAGATTGGTGGATGATTTATCAACAATCTGCGTTATGCAGATGACACAACCCTGCTTGCTGAAACTGAAAAGGACCTGAAGCACGTGCTGCAGAGGGTCAAGGACTGAAGCCTACAATATGGATTGAGGCTCAATGTCAAGAAGACAAAGATTCTCACCACTGGACCAACTGGCAGCATCAGGATGGATGGTGAAGAGATTGAGATTGTACACAGCTTTAGTTTGCTTGGCTCCACAGTCAACAGTCTTGGCACCAGTAGCCAGGAAATTAAAAGGCACATTGCCATGGGAAAGTCTGCTGTTAGGGACCTCTCCAAAGTACTGAAGAGCAATGGTGTATCTCTGGAGACTAAGGTGTGTCTGATACAGGATTTGGTCTTCCCAATCACTTGTTATGCATCAGGGAGTTGGACAATGACCAAGGAGGATAGAAGGAGAATTGATGCCTTTGAGCTGTGGTGCTGGAGAAGAGTATTGAGAATACCATGGGCTGCTAGGAAAACAAACAGATTTGTCGTGGAAAGGGTTAAACCGGGTGACTCCTTGGAGGCAAGGATTCTGAGGCTCCATCTAACATACTTTGGACATGTTGTGAGGAGAGACCGGTCCTTGGAGAAGGACATCATGCTTGGGAGGGTGGAGGGACAGCGCAGGAGGGGAAGGCCCTCTATGAGGTGGATTGACTCAGTGACTGGGATAATCGGGATGGGAGTGTCAGAGACAGTGCAATTGGCACAGGACAGAGCAGAGTATAGGGCTGTTGTACATAGGGTCGCTATGAGTCACAAGCGACTCGACGGCACATAACAACAACAACAAGAGAGAAGATTGATTCTTTAAGGGGTATAAGGTGATATGACAAGGCCTCCTATGTAAAAACTCTTTTGGTCGGCAGTATGGCACTGAAAACCAGTTTGAGAGTCATCTACAGGAGCTGGTTCTCCAGAAGCTTCTTGGCTAACATTTGTGAGCAGTAGGTTGGAATGTTGATTCAATAGGGGAGAGAAGCAATTTGACAAGTCTCCCAAAATAAAAACACTTTTGGATGGCATTACGATGCAGGAAACCAGTTTGAAAGTCATCTACAGGAGTTGGTTCTACAGATGATTTTTGGTTGGGATTGGTGAGCACTATGGTGGAATACTGATTTGCTACAGGGAGTGAGGCTATGTACCAAGACCTCCTATTTAAAAATCCTTTTGGTTGGCAGTATGGCAGTGGAAGCCAGTTTGAGAGTCATCTACAGTAGCTGGTTCTACAGAAGCTGGTTGGCTGGGATTGGTGAGCAGTAGGGTGGGATGATGATTTGCTAAGGGGATTGAGGCAACATAACAAAGTCTCCTTTTTAAAAACCCTTTTGGTTGTTAGTAAGGTGCTAGAAGTGAGTTTGAAAGTCATCTAAAGGAGCTGGTTCAACAGAAGCTAGTTGGCTGTGATTGATTGGTAAACAGTAGGGTGGAAGGATGATTCACTAAGGGGAGTGAGGTGAGATGATAATGCATTCTATTTAAACACAATTTTTGTCCTCGGTATGGTGCAGGATACCAGTTTGAGAGTCATCTAGAGGACCTGGTTTTACAGAAGCTGTTGAGTGGGATTGGACTAGACCCAAAAAGGAAAACATCAAGACATATCACAGTCAAATTCTCTAAAACAAAAGATAAGGACAGAATACTGAAAGCACAAGAAAAACAAAGAGTCACCTACAAAGGAAAAGCAATTAGATTAAGTTCAGAGTTTTCAGCAGAAACCATATGAATGATCAAGAAGACAATGGGATGGCATATACAGAAAATTAAAAGAAAACAAATGCCAACCAAGGACCCTAAACCCAACAAAGCTCTCCATCAAATGTGAAGACGAAATCACATCCTTTTCAGAAAAGAAAGAACCTAAAGAATTTGTGAAAATAAGACCAAACCTACAAGAACCTTTAAGGGAAGTCCTTTATGCAGAGATATCAAAGGAAAGTGGATGGACTGTATTAACATGAAACAACAATGACAACAAAAAAGAAACACAGCAAAATGGCAACAATAAAATCTGGCCAATTAATAATCATACTTAATGTGAACGGACTAAGTGTACCAATCAAGAAAGAGAACAAGAGTAGCAGAATGGATTAAATAACAAAGTCCATTAATATTTTGTCTACAAGACACATCTAAGAAATGAAGATAAAGATAGACTCAAAATAAAGGCTGGAAAAAATATACCAAGAATAGCATCCACAAAAAAGCAGGAGTGGCAATACTAATCTCTGATAAAATAGACTTGAATGAAAACCACCATAAAAGATAAGAAAGGGGAAAGATAATCATATAATGATTAAAGGCATAGCAGATCAAGAAGATGTAACATTGGTCAATATCTATGCACCTAATTAATATATAAAATGATTATTAACAGAATTGAAGAAAGAAATAGCACAACAATAGTGGTGGGAGACTTTAACACAACACTCTCACCAAAGGATAGATTAACTCAAAAGAAACTTAGGAGATGCAGAAAATATAAATTACACATTCAGCCACCTTGACCTTGTCATGTATTCCAAGTACTGCACTCAACTAAAACTCACTTTCTTCTCACGTGGACATGGCACATTTTCCAGAACTGATCACATATTAGGACACAAAGCAAGCCTCAAAACCATTAAAATTGTACAAAGTATCTTCTCAGACAAAAATGCCATAAAACTAGAAATTAACCACAAGAGGATAACGCTTATAACACCACCAATGTGGAAGCTAAATAACACTCTGCTAGAACATGATTGGGTTATAGAAGAAATAAAGAATGAAATAAAAAAGTTGATTGAGACAAAATGAAAATACAATATACTAAAACCTCTGGGATGTAGGTAAGGTAGTCTTCAGGGGCTAGTTCATAGCAATAGACAAACCCATAAAAAATGAAGAAAGAAGCAAAATTGCTGACTTAACACGGTCATCAAATAGAAGAAGAACAACAATCTAACACAACATGCTCTATAAAAAAGGAAATAATAAGAACAAGAGCTGAAATTAACAAAACAGAAAAACAATTGAGACCATCAATGAAACCAGGAGCTGGTTTTTTGAAAGGGTAAATAAAATTCGCAAACCATCGGCAAACTTAATGAAAGAAAAAAGTAGAAGACACTAATAACTCAATTTATTAATGAAAGAGGTGACATCACAAGAGAACCAGAGGAAATGAAATCTATAATGTCAGAATATAAGGAAAAGCCATACTCTAATAAATTTGAAAATCTAGAGTAAATGGACAAATTCCTTGAAACTCATGCCCTACCCAGATTGACACAGTTAGATGTAGAACACTTGAACAGACCCATCACAAAAGGAAAAATTGAGCAGGTCTTATTAAGATTCCACCACAAAAAATGTCTTGAACCAGATGGCTTTATAGTTTAATTCTACCAAACTTTCAGAGAACATCTATCATCAATTTTACCTAAATTATTTGTAAAAATAGGAAAAGAAGGAACACTCCCAGAGACATTCTATGAAGCAAGTGTAATCCTGATACTAAAACCAGGCAAAAATATTGCCAAGAAAGAAAACTACAAACCAATATGTCTAATAAACATGAATGCAAAAGTCCTTAACAGAATCCTAGCCAATGAATCCAAAAGCACATTAAAAAAAAAAAAGTCATCATGACTAAGTGGGATTTACAACAGATATGCAAGGATGGTTCAACAAAAGAAAAACAACCAAAGTAATTCACCACATTAACAAAGCAAATAACAAGTACTTTATGATCTTATCAATTGAGGCAGAAAAGGCATTTGACAAAATCCAACACCCTTTCCTGATTAAGACACTCAACAGAATTGGAATAGAAGGGAATTTCCTCAACATAGTTAAAAATACATATGCAAAGCCAAGAGCCAATATCATTCTCAATGGAGAAAGACTAAAGGCATTTTAGTGAACAGGGACCAGACAAGGATGCCCACTCTCACCACTTCCATTCAATATTGAATTGGAAGTATGTGCTAGAGCAATACAACAAGAGAAGGAAATAAAAAGCATCCAGATCAGCAAAGAGCTAGTTAAACTATTTCTATATGCAGATGATATTATAATATGCACAGAAAACCGAAAGAACTCAACAAAAAAACTATTAGAGCTAGTAGACAAACTCAGTAGAGTGACAGGATACAAAAAAATCATTATCCAAAAATCAGTGGGAAACCTCTACAGTAACAAAGAGAATTCAGAGAATGAAACCAAGAAAGCCAAGATTCAAGGAGAGCTCACAGAAGGCATCTCTCCCCAGAGACAGCACTCAGGAGGCCTCCCCAACTGGAAGCTAAGTTTCTTCCTCTCTAAAATAGAAACAATATTCTAAACTTCATATTATGTTTCTTAAAATAAAAATTATAAATTGAAAGCTCTTAGCATGTATAGTTTTCTCCTGGTTAGACCAGCTAGCTATATCCCACGGAGCCAGTTGGTTGCCCTTTTGAAAGGTCTCTGTGGACATGATCTCACATTGGGAAACTCTGGGAAGACTGAGAGTGGCTAGTTCCCCTGTGTGTCCCACCATCTGGACAGAGGAGTCTCAGTGCAGAGGGAGCCCTGGGTGAGAAGTTGGGGTGGGGCATGGGGGAGATTTGGGACTCTGAGGGTGTCTCTCCTCTGGGCCTTGGCCCCCACCTCCTGTGCTCCATTCCTCTGTGTTATCTTTGGAGCTGGGTTTGGGGACCTTCGGACCATGGGCTCATGGGGCGGGTGGGCCTCTGCTGGGTACACAAACAGCCGCTCTGCCACGCAGCCATGAACAAGGCGTGCCCTCAGCAGAGCTCAATCCACTTTCCAAAACCAAGATGAGGGCCCCTCAGAATGCAGCATTCCTCCCTCCTGCGAGCAGCTGCTAATTTATGCTAATCAGATGCATGAAAACCCCAAGTCCCAGTGGATCCTGGGGGACATGGAGGAGCCAACTGACTGAGAAGGATGAAGTGGATCTGTGTTCCCTGCTGTTAGCTGGCCCCAAATCCTCAGGTTCCCAGTGCGGCTGACCCAGAGCGGTTGGGGACCCTGAGGAAGGCTTAGGGGAGAGGGCAAGGCACCCACTATTGTCACACACGCTTGGCAGGGGTGTCAGCCTTTATTTCACTGAGTGCTCTTCCAGCCCGCAAGGCAGAAGGCACTGTGACCCTGAGGAAACCAGGCTCGGGGTGGTTCAGGGACATACTCAAGGCCACCTGGAAATGCTTTCCTAGTGACTAGTGTCAGGCAGCCTGAGACCTTGCTCAGGTTACTAAACTTTGGAGCCTCGGTCTCCTTATCTGTAAAATGGGCATGACTTCCTATAGTGGGTGGTTTAGGGATGAGCTAGGACAATGGAAAGTTCAAGAACAGGTCTGCACATGGCAGACATGGCCAGAGTCCTTGTCAGACAGAGGAGCTGGGGTTCAGCTCTGTCCAAGTCTAAGGCCTAAGTCCCTCAAAGGCCCCAGCCTCCGTTTTCCTGAGGTGCCTGGGGCACAAGAAAACTCCCAAGGTTCAGACCCTTCCCACCTGAGGCCCGTACATGACTATGGGAGGGGGAGCCCCTGGGGCCAGGCTCCTCCACACCCTGTCAGTGGGCAGGCTTGGAGCATGGCTGGGGCCCAGGATTCGGGACTGGGATGCTCTGCCTTTCCCACGTGCGACCTGGGGTTGGTGGCTGTGTGTGACGTGGGATGTGCACGCTGAGTACACTGTAGTTCAGAAAGCAGGCCTGAGGGCTCGCCCTGATGCACTGTTTCCTCCTCACTCTCTCTCAGCTCCATTTCCCCTCTCCAGCCCATCTTCTCTGACAAGGGCCTCCCCTGCTGTTTCCCCCTCAACTGAAGAGTCTTTGCTTTCTAAAACTTTTCCCTACTACCTTGACACAACGCATGCAAATACACCGGAGATGGTGAGGATGGCACAGGATAGGACAGGATTCAGGTCTGTTGTCCATCGGGCCTCTATGAACCGTACTCTATTCAATGGCACCGGAACAACCCTGATTCTGTGCACCCCCTCACCCATTCCTTCCTTCATTACCGCTTTCATTCATTTATTCACACATTCCCACGTGACCTTGCACGCTCATTCACTCACTCATTCACTCACTCA
>NW_006399928.1:4521109-4524751 GCF_000299155.1 Elephantulus edwardii | reverse complement strand
TCTGTGGCCCTCGGCCAGGTTCAAATTGTCTTCCTGTCAAACATTCTTCTAGGTGGTATAGCACTGGTCTGTGCGTTGCTGTGCAGAGGTAACTTGTGGTTGCTGTGATGCTGAAGCATGTGACAGTGATGTGCCAATCGTGGTAATGGGCACCCATTGTGGACAGTGTACAGTGTTGGCTGGAGCTTCCTGACTAAATCAAGCCTGGAAGCAGGAGCGGCATCCACTTCCAAAATGACTTGCCTCTGGAAACTCTATGTACGAACAATATTCAGGCTGTTCATTCATAGGGTCGCTATGAGTCGTCTACGACTCGACGGCATTAAACAACAAAACAACAGAGACACAAAAGACCTTTACAAAGAAAACTATAAAACATTTCTGCAAGACACAATAAAAGACCTAAAGAAATGGAAAATGTGCTCTGTTCATGAATAGAAAGACTCAATATTATGAAAATTACAATCCTACCAAAAGCAATCTACATGTTTAACAAAATTTCAATACAGATATCATATTTACTTTTCAAGAACATTGAAAGGGAAATAGTCAAGTTTATTTGGTGAGGAAAGAGATTCCTAATAAACAAAAGCACTTCTGAAAAACAAAAATGGAGTGGGAAGCATAGCACTCCCTGACCTGAAAACCTACTACACAGTGATAGTAACCAAAACAGCATGGTGCTGGTACAATGACAGGCACATAGATCAATAGAACAGAATTGAGAGCCCAGAAATTAACCCATCTATCTACAGTCAACTGATATTCAACAAATAAATAAAACTTACCAAATTGGGAAATGACAACCTCTTTAACAAATGGTGCTGGCAAAACTGCCCTGCTACCTGCAGAAAAAGGGTCTCTTAACAAAAGTTTCAGGAATACTCCTGGACCTCCAGAAGAAAAAGACTGATAACACAAAGTACAAACTATGCAAAATGCATGGAAAGACTTGATGAAGACCTTCAGGTGGCAAACAGACACATGAAGAAATGCTGTTCAAAACCACTGGCATAAGAGAGATGTAAATTTAAACCACAATTTGATACCACCTCACCCCAGCTGTTGTTGTTGTGTGCCATTGAGTTGGAACTGACCCAAAGCTGACCCTCTGGTGGATTTTCAGGGGCAGTTAATTGCATGGGAGGAGATGGGCCATCCTTCTCCTGAGGAGCAGCTGGTGACCTCAAACCATGTGCCTTTGGGATTGCAGTGCAGCTTCTTGCTACTAGGCCACAAGAACTCATCTCTCCCCAGTACAGTGGCAAAGTTTAGTAGGGCAGCAAGCAATGAATATTGGAAAGGATGTGGAGAGGCGGGAACTCTCATACATTGTTGGTGGGATTGTAAAATGGTACAACCACTCTGGAAGGCAGTTTGGTATGTCCTCAAAAATTTGAACATAGATACTCCATATGACCCATCTATTCCATTACTAGGAATATACCCCAAGGAAGTTAGAACTGAGATACAGAGATTTGTATACCAATGTTCATAGCAGCATTATTCACCATTGTAAGAATATGAAAACTGCTGAAAAGTCCAACCACAAATGAATTTGTGGATTGAGAAATTGTGGTACATTCACACAATGGAATACTATGCATCACTTAAGAGCAACAATTTCAAAAAATACTACATAACTTGGAAGAGACTGGAGAACATTATGCTGAGTGAACTAACCCAGTCTCATAAGGACAAATACTGCGTAAGACCATTACTGTAAAAATAGAATGATAACTAGCAAAACTCAATGGGGGGAGGGCAGAGGATGGGTAGGGGTGAAACCACAGGGTGGCACGGTTTGGTGGGTGGAGGGAGGGGGTAAGGAAATGGGAAGGATTCAGGCAAAAAAAACAAGATAACAAGGGCAAGGTCCAATTGTGATTAATTTTATAAAACTTAGTGTATGAGAATGATTGTATGAAACACAATATGAATGAAGAATAGTGTGAAACTCAATGTATATGAACTTCGTAGGCAAACCAATAAAAAAAAAATCACCAACCTGTCTACACTAAAAAAAGCCTAAAAATATCTCCTCCAGAAGACCAGCTAGTAACAGACAAAATAAATGTGCAACCTCTCCAGTTTACCTCTCAGTTTTCATTGTTCCTGTCGTGTGACATGCCTGTTGTTTGTCCAAGAAAAGAATATTTAAAAACTCACAAAATAAATCCTACTCCACTGAAAACTATAGGAAAATATGTCAGAAAAAGATGTGAACAAGACTATACAATAAAGATGTTCCCTAAAATGTAAAAATTTTTTGCACACCCATGTTTATTATTGTATTATTCACAATAGCAAAGATATGGAAGCAACTCAAGTGCCTATCAACAAACAAATTCGTAGAAAAACTGCCGTATATTCAGACAATGGAATACTTATGCACCACTGAAAAACAATGAAATAGTAAAACATTACATAACATGGGAGAACTTTGAGGACATTATGCTATTGCAGTACACTGTTGTTATAAAATAGTATTCACCAGATGCTCTGCTGGAGAAGGAGGGGGAAATCTCCTCCTGTACCAGTCAGATCTGATTTGATGGTACACGTAAAATAATACAATAAAAAAAATAGTACAGACATTACACTGTTGCTATAAAATAGTACAGACATGGGGGGTTGGGGAGGGAATGTTGAAAGAGTGGGTAAATAATGAGCACTGCCTTTGAACAGACTAGGAGGAGAACTGTCTGAAAGAATTATGCATTATATGTATGAGCACAATCTGGAATGAGAAGTACACTGTGGGGTGGGCTAGTGGGGGAGACAGGGTGCAATAATGAAAAATAATAAAATAAAAAATTAAAAATTTTGTGCAAACAAAAATGACCTACAATTGTGACACATTATCCTAGAAGCTTGAGGTCCAAACCTCAGTGGCAAAGCCGTAGTGGCAAAAGCAAAAGCACTCAGCTAGCAGAAAGGCCTCAGCTGCCTCCAATACCCAAATGTCATTTTTTTCAGAACCAGAGACATTTATGTCCCGCCATTTGTCTCAGTAGAAAAAAAGGAGCGTGAAAAAAAACAGGTGCCATCTCTCAACTCTACCACTAGCCCACCTGCAAGGAGTTTAAAGATCTTAGTGCTAAACTTCCTCACTCCACCTCCCCTCCCATGGAGGCACAGGAAAGTCTCCCAACACAGACAAAATTCTAAGAACTATGTCCTGCTAGGGAGTTCTTGTAGGGTGCTTTGGTGGCCTAGTGACAAGAAGCTGCATTGCAATCCCAAAGGCACGCAGTTCTAATCTACCAGCTGCTCCACGGGAGAAGTATATGCGATCACCTCTCAAACAATTGATTAACTGCCTCTGAAAACCCACTGGGTCAGCTATGGGTCCGTTCTGACTCCAACATCCTAAGGTCCTCAACAACAAGAAGCCCGGCTACCCTCTCCACTCCCCTCCCCTCAAGGCTCCATTAACATACTTCCCAGGAAAGTATAAATGACAGCAAAGGTCTTAAATATCACCTGGATCAAATGGTATTTCTATTTGCAACTTTTTTTTTAATTTAGGTTGTTTATTTTTCATTTCAATGAACATCTACAGAGATTTTGGGATTCCATTCATTCATTGTTGCACCCTTCTCCCCGCACAAACCCCTCCCCCCCCATTTGCTCCGCTCC
>NW_006399928.1:4484771-4497809 GCF_000299155.1 Elephantulus edwardii | reverse complement strand
ACAAGAACAAACTGGGAGGAGGGTAGAGAGAATAGTGCAACAATGAATGAGTGGAAGCCCAAAATCTCTGTAAATGTTTATGAAAATTAACAAAATATAATTATAGAAAAAAATCTAGCTAAAAAAAATTTAAATTATGTGCGATGAAGTTTCAAAAAAAAAAAAAGATCTAAGTTTAAAGCTAAACACTCTGAGGAGATAATTCAGAAGGCTATCCAGTTAATGCTGTTGTATTTATGTGGCATCAAGTTGACCACAACCCATAAGCCCTAAGCACAATAGCTCTGATTTCTCCTCTATCCTTCACCAATCTCATTGTTTCTGACACATCAGCACTTATTACCCCAGTTACTGTGTCAATCCATCTCATCCAGGGCCTTCCTCTCCTTCGCTGTCCCTCCACCCTTCCAAGAATGATGTCCTTCTCTAAGGACTGGTCCTTCCTGGAAAGATGTACAAAGTATGTGAGACCACTCCTCAAAATCCTTGTCACTAAGGAACAGCTTGGTTTCACCCTCTCCAGGACAGACCTGTTAGTTCTCTTGGTAGTCCATACTCTTGGTAGTTCAATACTCTTCTCCAGCGCCACAATTCAAAGGCATCAATTATTTTTTTTCTTTTCCCCCAAAGGCATAGATTTTTTTTCTTCTGTCCTCTTTGGTCACTGTCCAGCTCTCTGATGTATAACAGGTAATTAATTGTTATGGACTGGATCATGTGCACCTTAGTCGCTAGGCTGACATCATTGTTCTTTAGTACTCTGTAGAAGTCCCTGACAACAGATTTACCTCAACAGATTTCCTGATTGCTAATGCCAAGAGTGTTGATTTTGGAACTAAGCAAGCTGTGATTCTTAACAATCTCAATCTCTTCTCCATCTATCATAATGCTGTCAATTGGTCCAATGGTGAGAATCTTCATTTCTTGATACTGAGCTTCAATCTAAATTGCAGACTCTAATTCTTGACATTCTGCAGCAAATGTTTCAATTCCTACTCAATTTCAGGAAGCAAGGTTGTTGATGAGTCTTCCTCCAATCTTGATGCCACATACCTCCTCACAAAGTCCAGCCTCCCAAATGATCTGTTTCACATCTGGATTGAAAAATATGGAGACAGGACACATTCCTGATGCACTCTTTTTCTGATTTTTGAACCATGCAGTGTTTTCTTGCTCTGTTCTGATGACTGCCTCCTGGTCCCTAAATACATACCTAAAGTATACCCTAAATTGCAACACTCTAATCCAGCTTTTGGTAACAGGAGTGGCATCTACTTCCTAAACAATATGCCTCTGGAAGCTCTATAAACTTTGATAAATGATGACGTTTATAAGAGGGCTTCAGGCCTTTTGTTCATAGGGTCACTATGAGTCATGCTCAACTAAATGGCAATCATCAGCAACAACAACAACAATACTAATAATGCTGCTTTATTCATTTTGTAACAGAGCAAATAGCCCCAGGTACCTTTCATACAGGCATTTATAGTGTTTGAGAGAATACAACTTCCCCCCCCCCATACCATGAAGCTAAAACTTCTCAAGAAACCCCTGAAGAAGGAAATTTAATTCTTCCTAAAATTAAAAAAAAACTGTACTTTGCTGTATGCCTCCCCAAGGAGTAGTGTTGTTGTTGTTAAGTGCTATGAAGTCAATCACAATCATAGCGACCCTATGAACAAAAGACCTAAACCCTGTCCTATAACTATTGTCATTTCTCTAAGTTCATAGAGTTTCCAGAGGCATGTTGTTTAGGAAGTGGATGCCACTCCTGCTTCTAAGCCTGTATTAATCTAAGAGCTCCACCAAATACTGTTCATCATGGGTAACCATTATGGAATTTGATACACCAGTGGCATATTGTTCAGTATCACAGCAACCCCAAGTTACCTCAGTACAGCAAATTGACAGAGCAGTGCTGTACCACTTAGAATAATGTTCATTCCAAACACAATTAACACCAGTCCCCCGAGGGCCCAACTGACTTTTAAATACATAGGCCCACCCACCAGACCCTATTGTTGTTGTTGTTGTTTTGACGTTTCCGGAGGCATGTTGTTTAGGAAGTGGATACCACTGACTCTAAACAAGAGGCTTCCAGTCCACAGCTCATTGTTAGACAAATCCAGCAAATCCAATCAGTTCACACACAGTTATGAACTAAATGAAAACAACCAAACTGTCCATACCTGACCCTCAACCAAAACAAGAACCCACCTTTCAGAATTCAAAGGCTTCACACATGAGCTTCCAAATTCCCAAGAATACAGAAGCCAAATAAAAACACCATGAGAGTCCAAGTTCCCTTTAGTATGGAAGATTTTAAAGAGTTTTAAAGCAAACTGGAAAGTTTTTTCTAAGACCCCAAAAGATTTATAGAAGAGTCTCAGAATATTACTATTTTTTTATTTAACATAAAAAGATGTAACAGTTTTGTTACCTTTCTGCTGTTCTTCTAATGAGAAGCACAAAATTATTAATGCTGCTAGACACAAGACTGATAATATGCATACAATTAACTTGCAGCTAGCAAATAGAACTCAGACCGTCCTTGAGATAGACCCACTTTGGAACTAGAGCTAGAACTGAGAGGTGAGTGGCTAGAGATTATGTGCAGACTTAGTTCATAGAGGAGAATGAGAAATATTTGGGTGAATCCTCTGAACTAAGTTAGCAGAAATAACACAGGATAAAAAAGATACACACACCACATATACCCCAGCTTTTAGGAAGAAGCTGATGAAAACAATGCAGAAATTTATGAACTTAGACCCTAAGTCTCATGAGAGAACAGTGATGCACTCTCATTTCTTCAATCAGTCTGCCCTGACATTAGGAGAAAACTTTAAAAAAAAGCCTTAGGTTCCCCTCCCACCTCTTGTGACTCAAATAAATTTTGACTGCTATTTCAGTGTTCAATAATAGGCACTTGGAGAAATAAAAGAAGGGCCAGCTGAAAGTCAAATCTCCTAGAGCTGCTATCACAGAAAATTAAAAACCCTAATCCTTGTCCTGGAGATACGTTCAAAACCCCCAGTTCCACAGCCTTTGCTTCCAGGATAAGAAGACTGGTCACATAGCTGTGAGTGTCAAAAGAGGCTTCAAGTGAGTAAAGGGGTAGAAGGAAAGCCTCCTGCCATGTGCTTCCAGTCCAGGTCCCATAAGCAACTGGCTGAGTAATGCCCCAATCATGTTTTAGTGGCAGAAGAGCAATTGGACTGACAAGGCCCTGGTTCCCTCAGCTGGGACGAGTGATCAGCACAGCCTCATCATATGCCTGGAGGAGTGTATGCATGGATGGTGCTAGTAAGATAATTTGCTTTCCTTCTCAATGGTGCTGTGAGTTATTTTGTCTTACAATCTTTCAAAGGTCTTCTGTCTCCCCACCAACTTACAATTGTGGGCACTGAGGGGACACCAGTAAAGAGTAAGCAAACTCCCCCATTAAACTGTATATGATGATGTCGTTGTTGTTGTTGTGTACTGATGAGTCAGAACTGACCCATAGCTGACCTTCCAGTGGGTTTTCAGAGGCATTTAATTGCACAGGAGTAGATTGTCCATCCTCTCACAGAGAAGCTGGTGGATTCAAACCACATGCCTTCAGGATTGTAGCCCAGCTTCTTACCATTAGGCCACCAGAGCTCAAAGTGTATATAGAATGGAGTATTATTTTTTCCCATTGATTCTTAGATATACCTAAAACCTCTGTACCTTTATTGGGAAGGAACTTATCTAAAGTAAATATTAAATTTCTCGTCACCCAATACTTTAGATGGCATTAAAGTGTAGTAACTCAAGCCTCAAAATACCACCAGAGTTAAAGAGTATAGATTCAGTTGTTTGGACGGATGGCTAGCATTCAATAGCTAAAAGTTTCACCTGTTAAAAGAAAAGAAAAAAAAGCATTAACACCAGGTGTAGGATATCATAAAAAAAGGTATTGTCTTTCTCCTGCAAGAATACAAGGCTTAGCACCCATCATTAAGCAATTAAAAGAAGCAAATGTGATTTTTGGGAAATCTTATAACACTCCTATCTTGACAATACAGAAGACAAATGGTATATGGAGATTGGTTCAAGACTTAAAAGCTATCAATGAAATTATACTTCCTCTGCATCCAGGGTGCCCAATCCTTATACTTTAATAACCCAGGTATACCCAGAGTCTCAGTATTAGATTTGAAGGATGCATTCTTTACTACTCCACTCTTTCAGCCTTTATTTGCTTTTGAGCGTACTGACCCAGAGACTCTGCGGACGGGTCAATATCTATAGTTATATAGAAAGATAATGTAAGTATTACTAAGTTCTTTTAGAAGGAAAAGAGAATGGCTTTATTTTAAAGTAGTAAATTTGTCAGAATTTAAAAGCTAAGTTGTAATAGCTGGAAATGTGTAAGAAATGAATGTTGTGGACTCCGGAATCTCGTGGAACCCCTGTGAGCACCACATCCCAAACCTGCTGCCATGGCCGCCTACCAGTTCATGCTTATCCACCATGGCGAGAGGGCCTAGAACCTGGAGAACTGCTTCAGTGTATGGTATGACACCAACCTGAGCCCCGCAGGGCACAAGGAGGCCAAACGCAGTGGACAGGTGCTGTGAGATGCTGGCTATGCGTTTGACATCTGCTTCACCTCAGTTCAGAAGAGAGCGCTTCGGACACTCTGGACAGTACTGGACATCATTGACCAGATGTGACTGCCCGTGGTGAGGACTTGGCGCCTCAATGAGCGGCATTTTGGTGGGTCTGAATGGCCTCAATAAAACAGAAACTGCTTCCGAGCATGGTGAGGCCCAAGTAAAAATCTGGAGGCGCTCCTATATGCAGACCTGACTAAAGATCAGCTGCCCTCCTGGGAGAGTCTGGAGGACACTATTGCCAGAGCCCTGCCCTTTTGGAATGAAGAAATAGTTCCTCAGATCAAGGAAGAGAAACGAGTACTACTTGCAGCCCATGGCAACAGCTGTCAGGGCATTGTCAGACATCTGAAGGGTCTCTCTGAGGAGGCCATCATGAAGTTAAACCTGCCCACTATGAATTGGACAAGAACTTGAAGCCCATCAAGCCCATGCAGTTCCTGGCAGATGAAGAGATGGTTTGCAAAGCCATGGAAGCTGTGGCTGCTCAGGCAAAGGCCAAGATGTGAAGCCAAGCAGGCAGACTGCCTCCCCATCCCTCCCTGCCCATCCCCGTTCTCCTGCACTGCTCCCCTGTGCATGTTACACTGAACCACATCTGTAGGCATCTTGAGTTGTAGCTGCAAATGGGGGGGCGGGCGGGCAGTGGTTCCCATTTCAGCCATTTTATCTCCTGCACACTCTCAGTCTAGTCAGAATGGCACCTCTGGGCCATGGTCCTCAGTCCAGGGCATAGGGAAGACTTCTCTTCCATAAGAGGTAGTGCCTCCAAGGTTTTTGCTAGTAGTTTACTAAGGACCTATCTGATTAGGAGATAGGAAGGAACAATGCCAGGTATGACCAATAAGGGGAAGCAGGAGAGCCTAGTCCTGTTGCCAGGAGCCAGTGTCCTGTTCTGTAGTAAGGGCACTCTAGCCATTCTAGTGGAAGATGACTGTAATCCACATGCTTATTAAACAATCTTACCTCCCTGACTCCAGAGGAGCTGGCTCCAGAAGGTTGGGATCAAGCCTGAATGTTTACGTGTTGCATTTTCTTTTACAAAAGAAAAAAAAATACAAAAACAAAACCCCTTTTAGAGTTTCTGGTAGCAGTTTGAACACCACGTCAGAAAATAAGTCATTCCTTGCCCCATTGAGGAAGGCTCCTTGACCTCTTAGGGCTTGGAGTCCATCCTGCTGTGTATTTTAGAATCCTTCCCCTGACTTACTGTTTTTGACAGTGAGATGCTCACAGACCATGTCCAAATGTGTCTCTACTGTGTTTTCTGAATCATGTTCCACTTGCTGGGCCCTGCCACTGGGGCCGTGAACCCAGTTTGAACATAACTATACAGAAGTCTTTTTTCCAGATCAGTATAATAAAGGAGTGATGTGCAATAAAAAAAGAAGTGAATATTGTTAAAAAGATGAATAATAAAATGATCTACATAGTCTTAGTAGAGAAAATTAATCAGACCATAAAGAGGTCCTACCTAAGTTGTACCCACAAACTCACTCCCGCTAGAGTGACCTGTTGCTGATTACCCTGTTGTAAGAGTGGCTCCTCCTTAACAAATATTGAAATTGTCAGCTTATGAGATTATGTATGGTAGACCTTTATCTATACTTGTTCTTTGAACTCATACAGAAGCAAGTTTAAAGCATAAGTTTAAACCTTAGGGAAGGTGCAGCAGGCATTGTTAGAATATGGACAACTGACTGTTCCTGTCCCTTCAGATAAAGATGAACCAGATTCAATTGAACTAGGAGATTGGGTTCTTTATAAAGACCAAAAAGAAAAAAAAATGTACTACAACAATTAGGCCTCAGCTAGATAGGTCCTAAATGTACTCTTTTCTCTACTACAGCAGTTAAGTTAGAAAAAGGAAATCTTGGACCCAGGTCTCTCTAGTCAAAAAGGTCAAAGAACCTACAGTAGAGCCAGAACCTCCAGAGTTCAGCTGTGAGTCAATCAGCGACTTGAAATTATTATTCAAAAAGAAGAAAACTTCACTTTACTCATCCTAGGAAAATAGTAAATGTTCCACTTCAAGTTGGCATCATTGTTTATCCTTTTCTTCTAATTAAAGTATATTCTGTTTCTGAGAGGAATCAATTCCCAGAAAAGAATTCTTTTGCACCTACCAGTTGTGAGCTGTATCAGACTAGAGTTGAAGCTCAGACCCTACTCAGTGTGGAGTAAGCTGTTTAAATTATTTTGCCTATATTTTTTTTGGTAGATTTGTGTCTTCTCCACAAATATTATAATAGAATGGGGAGGAATCAATTACTTTCCAGTAATAACTCAGAGCAGAAAAAAAACCCCAACTCTGCATGATTGCTAAATCTGTCATAAAAGAGCTTAAATTCTAAGAGGAATTTAAACAAAAAAAGTTGGAGGTGGCCAGCCTTACCAGTGAACAAAACCCTTTGGCTAAAACAGGTTCTGCCAATATCAGATCAGGATTCAGAATCTGTGGCCAGTGAATAATAAAACATCTAAACCTAGCAAACAAATTCCAGGTTCTTTCCAACCTTTATCTAAGCATTGGTTTTAAACTTACACATCAAAAAGACCTAAATTCTCTAAAGGCCCTGCATAAATAGTACTGCACACATAGCTCTGGTGGACTAACAGCAAGAAGCTGCTCTGCAATTCTGAAGGCACAGAGTTTGAATTCCACCAGCAGCGCCATGGGAGGATGGGCAATCTTTTCCTATGCAATTAACTGCCTCTGAAAACCAGCTGGAGGGTCAGATATAGGTCAGTTCTAACTGTTACACAACAACAACAAATAGTATAGAACTTGGACAATGGAATATCCAAGTAGAAGTTAGAGCTTTCTCTCCTGTTATAGAAAGTATAGACAGTTTATTATGACAGCCTTTATAAAGAGAATGTAGGAAAATAATGATTGGACTCCCCTAAATCTATATCCTGAATGTCATATAGCCTAAGCAATGAATGAAAAAAAGTGGGCCTTAAGGAACCCTGATTTATGGCCCAACAAAGGTAGCAAGTGGAAAAATAATTTACTTTGTGCATATGCAAGATACTGGTGGTTATGCGAGGGCTCAGAGAAGCTACACAAACCTGTGGTAGTCATAGTGTATTTCAACCTAACCCACTTGCATTTGAAATACACACTAGGAGTAGTGAGTGACCACAGAAAAGACAAGTCCAGCATATAGAGATTTAGCTCTCAAGACTTTGCACTAGATGTAAGGCCAAAGACTCAAGGAAGGGACCAGAGAAAGAAAGGAAGCTAAAGAAGCTTTATTAATGGGGTTCCTGAATAGGATTCCTTGGTCTGCAGAGAGACACAAGCAGAGGGACAGACCAGGGAAATACCTTGCCCTAAGATGGATTAAGGCAGGTTTTATAGTAAGGGTCTTTAGGGGGGGAAGGGAGGGACATTCCATTATGCTTTAGCCAGGTGGGTGGTCTTCTCTTTACTCGCTTTGTTGATAGGTTGATATTCCTTGAATCCTTTGTTCTCCCTTTGACCTTGACAATACCTGGTAAAAGAAGCTGAAATAAGTTTCTTTCCATTAACAAAAATTATGTACAATTTAAAAATATTTTAAAAATAAAATTTAAAATATTTAATTAAAAAATTAAATTTAGCGTTAGTTTGCTTGGCTCCACAGTCAACACTCTTGGCACCAGTAGCCAGGAAATTAAAAGGTGCATTGCCATGGGAAAGTCTGGTGGTAGGGACCTCTCCAAAGTACTGAAGAACAATGGTGTCTCTCTGGAGACTAAGGTACGTCTGATACAGGCCATGGTCTTTGCAATCACTTGTTATGCGTCAGAGAGTTGGACAATGACCAAGGAGGATAGAAGGAGAATTGATGCCTTTGAGCTGTGGTGCTGGAGAAGAGTAGAGAGTACCATGGGACTGCTAGGAAAACAAACAGATTCATCCTGGAAAGGGCTAAACCGGGTGGCTCCTTGGAGGCAAGGATTCTGAGGCTCCATCTAGCATACTTTGGACATGTTGTAAGGAGAGACCGGTCCTTGGAGAAGGACATCATGCTTGGGAGGGTGGAGGGACAGCGCAGGAGGGGAAGGCCCTCTATGAAGTGGATTGATTCAGTGACTGGGGTAATCGGGATGGGAGTGTCAGAGACAGCGCGATTGGCACAGGACAGAGCAGAGTTTAGGGCTGTTGTACATAGGGTCGCTATGAGTCGCAAGAGACTCGACGGCACATAACAACAACAACAACAATAATTTAAAATTATTAGCAAAACTAACAGCGGGTGTCATTTATAATGTGCAGACTCTAACGACTGTGTTAATCATGGTGAAAATCCACAGCCAGTGGTTTTTGCAACCACAGGAAGGTAACTGGCAGGGGCTGTGGAGCAGATGCTTCGGAGAGCCAGATGGATTCTTCGCAGAGCCAGGCTGATTCTGGTTCCTAGAACTGCGGGCTGCAAGGACTAGCCGTGGGTTTGTACCCAGCCCCGGGTTCTTCTCTACCTGAAAGTGTCCTCGTGTTCTTGGGTCCTTTGGCACGTCTGAGACCTCAGGCTACCTCTGGAAAGCTTGGCTCTACAAAGAGGTTCAGAGAGTGAAGCTGCTTACCAGGAACTTGGGGATCGGGACAATCAACTGGCAGCTTTCTGTGGTCGCAGGTGATGGGAGGGTGAAGCTCGTGTGCTGTACACCTTTGCTTCACTTCTGGAGTACTGCTCTTGAAAAGAGGCAAGATTCGCGCCCAGGAATGAGATCAACATACAACCCCTGCCCTTATGCACCGACTTTGAACTAGACATGACATAGGACAGATTGAAGGTGAGAAAAATAATCTAAGTAGAGATATAGGCTCTGCAACATTCTATTCCAGTTAAGTCAGAGAGCCTTACTGAACGTAGATAAAATTGTGGTTGATTCTACAGACATGGGCATGACAGGATGCTGTACTAGGAATATGTTACAATGATATTCGAGCTGTGTCTCAGCATGTCATGGATATGTGTGTGTATATATATATATAACACAATGCAAGAATTGACCACAGAATATGTTTATACCTATAGCTTGTATGTTTCAGTGCACACTTTATGATGGGTTTTCCACCTTTGGGCTGACATTTTGAGTCCAGATGATTCTTTGTGAAGGAGTGTCCTGTATTGTAGAGCAGCAGCCTTGGTTTGATCAACTTGAAGCCAATAATTTCTCCACACATGTTACTGAACACAAGGGGTTCTTTCTTTAGTCAGTTGCCAATGAGACAAATGGATTGCAATATCCACAAATGCACTTTATTGCAGATCTGTGGAGGACAGTGGGTCTTGGCTCAAAGATTGCCTCCCCGTCTGGGAGTGGTCATGGCCTTATATACTAGGGTGAAACTCTAGCTCATTTAACAATGCACTTTTGTTAGTAAAAAAAGGTAATTTCTACATCTGAAAAGGACAGTCCCCATTTAAGTGTCAATAATTCAGGAAGGCCCTAGTTCTCTTCCTGGTAAACAGGCAGATTTAGATACAATTTACATATGACTGGAGAACCAGCTTCACCAGGATCTAGGATAGATGCATTTCCTCTTCTGGTAAACAGACAGATCAAACTACTTTACATGATCAAAGACAGTGTTGTGCCACAATCACGAGTCCCCCAAAGGATACCAGGGAGCCAAAATCGATGCAAGAACATGAGGGATTTTATTACAAGCTCTCGAGCAGGGACTCTATACACACACACCACACAGCAGCCATGTGGCAGAGCCCCCAGCACTTTGAGACAAGGGTTTTTATTGGTGCTGGGAGTGACAAAGACTGAGTGAGGGGCGGGGAGATACAAGGGGATTGGGGAACTTGTGAGGTAAGATGGAGGTGGCACATGGCGATTGGCTAATTTGTAAATGAGCGGGCTCATTAGCAAGGGCCCGAACATTTGCCATACTCTGATTGGAGTAAGGTTCATACTTACTGAGGCCCCTTCAGAACAAGGACATAGGACTTAAGATGGTGGCAGCAAGGACAAGGGGCTTAAGATGGTGGCCAGACCAGATATAACTATACCAAATCTTGACTTTTACATTCCCCCCTTTCTCTTGGTAATTGGAGGACCCAATCATAGGTCCTCAGTAAGACAAACGTCTGGGTTGATCCTTGAGGGAGTGAGTATTTTCTACTTGCAAAGTTGAGTCCAATGGAAGTGGCTGGTTGAACTTTGCTTCCTTAGCTGGCAGTCTATCTCTGGAACAAGGCTCAGGGTCTGGAACAAACCTCAGTCTGGCTACCTATAGGAAAGGGAGCAAACCTAGAGAGAACTTGTGAATTACAAAGAAAAACATTTTTAGAGATGTTACTAGAGGAGAGTGGGCTTAATTTAAGCCTACTTTTGGTGCTACTTTAATTCAGAGCAAGGCCAAAGCAACCACTGACTATACTAGAGATGGGTTTCCTGACAGGGCTTGGTTGTCCACTTTATTCATTGTCACTCTGAAGGCTTTAAGTGACTTAAACTTGATCTTTATTTCTTCAGATCTTGCCAAGCATGGCCTACGAAAGACTTCTAGTTTTTCAATGAAGCGTTCCAGCAGTTTCAAGAAGGACTAGGTGTTTTAATAACTCCACATCGACATATTTCTTCAGGTTCTCTCTATCTGGGATATTCATTGTATCTGCTTTGTTAAGAGAAGGATTATTCTGTTTTTTTCATGATGACTGAGTCAGACTGCTGCTTTCTTGTTATTATGTAAGTCTTTTCTTAGTAGATGTTAGATGGTTGTAACTATGTAGTGATCCAGAGTATGGCAATGTTTTGTGAAGGACCTGTACATTTGTCCTCCTTTCTTGACCTGACACCTTCATGGCCAAGGACCTGACAGCAGTGTTTCCTCCAAAGTACCTGAATAGGAAACTGTAGGAAGCCATCCTGAGTACATGCAGCCACCACCCCTGTCCATCTCTGGGACTATGCCTACCTCTTAAATCAGCGCCTGTAAATCAACACCTTGGGGCATGCCCCTCCCTCTCTTTTGTAAACTGATAACCTAGGGCTGGGTTCCCTGGCAGCCCAGCCTACTCCAGCTGCCTATTTATAGCAGACTTCATCAAGTAAATTTGGGCTTGATCAGGAATCTTTGTCTTGCCCCAATCTCTCGTGTCCCTGTTCCTCTTTTAATCCACACAGATTCCACTCTAGAACACGTATGAACCCACAGGTCGATTTCAGCTGGCGGTTACAGTTGGCACCCAACATTGATTTTTAGAGAACTGAATCGATATGTGTTGGACACTGCGTGGATAATAGAAAGATAGAAGGACTGGCCAGTCGATGAATAAGAGATTGCCAGGGAATTACCCACACTGTGGGAGGATCTCGGAGGTGAGTGCGCAGTGAATATTGGGGCAGGAAATCAGTGTGCAGGAAAGGTTTATAAAAGGCCTTCATGATTCTCAAGGCAGGAGGGGTAAGGGTTAAGAAAAAGAATTTAGTTAAATTTTTTTCTCCTTCTTAAAAATGTATGTCTTTGGTTCCCATGATAAGGGACAATATATAAAAACAGATGGAAACGGGTTGGTTGTGCTTTGAATGATTTTTATAGAACATTTGGCCCTAAGAAAATTCCCATCACCGCTTTTTCTTACTTAAATCTCTTTAACGAAATCGTAGCTGTTAGGACGACCGCCATCTTGCCTTGCTGAAATAAAGAAAGACTTTCGCACCTTTTCAAATTCCGGCGCCATTTTGCTATGCCCCTCCCCATCTCCCCCTCCTCCCTGGCCGGCCACGCCTCCGCTCCGAAAGCCGCGGGACCTGTCCCAGGCTCCGCTAGAGCGAGCTGTGTGCTTCTTTGTTTTGTAAAATGTTTGGGATTGTTTTATTTTTAATAAAAAACAAAGAAAAACAGCATCCCTCTGAAATGCAGGGGCAGAGAAAAAGGCGGGGGAGGAGGGATAGACCCCGGTGCAGCAGCAGGACTTAGCCTGCCTTCCCCCTGCCCAAGGATATTTGATTTTCCTTGGAATCGCGACTTCCAAGGGGGAACTCCAAAGGGAAGGCACGCATACGCGCACCTGGAGTGAAAGCACTAGTACCCCCAGCCGCCAGCCGGACAGCTGGAGATGCCACTGCGCCCTTTCCTGCCCTGGTGGTGGAGTGGGTGGCGGAGCAGGCACTCGGTTCTCAGAGGATTGGGGCTGCTCTCTTCCCGGATGCCCGGCCTGTCCCTCAGGTGTGAGCCACCAGTGAACTCGAGTTGGCGGGCTGCTGCCTTCAGCCCTGTTTGCAAAACTAAAAGTATCAGATTCAAAGGCAGTGTTGTGCCTAATCTGTTACCTGATCCCCTTCAGGAAAAGTGTATAAATTGGAAACTAGTGTCTTTTAGTTAAAAAACTATAAAAATAATTTTTAAATGTAATAGCTTGTGTGCCGTGGCTCTGGACCCTGC
>NW_006399928.1:4474137-4478086 GCF_000299155.1 Elephantulus edwardii | reverse complement strand
ATAAAATTTAATTAAAAAAATAAAAAAATAAACAAAATAATTTACCCTCAGTTTATAGTCTAAAACTATGTATATAGTTTTATATATAAACATATAATTTATACAGTTAATACATTTCCAATTATTGATGCAGTATATATTATCAAAACAAAAATTCTATAGTTTTAAAATTATTTCATCATATATAATTGATTAAGACAAAGAGATGGTCATATTTTTGTCAGTCATATTGAGTTTCATTCTTTTTACCAGGACCCTTAGTGTAAGAAAATAAATTGGCTAGTAAATGATTAATAAATTTTAATTTAGCTAAAGCAAAACAACTTCATCATAGTCATTATGCTAATAGTAAATATTTACATGGGATGTCTCATATTCTGGGAGAAATTGTTAAGTATATCGTAAAATCATATGTAAAGTATTTGTCTCTGTTACCTGTTCCATATTTTAAGGTGAGTCCTAGAGGATTATTGCCAAATTATATTTGACAAGTAAATGCAGCTCACATTCCCAAATTTGAAAAATTGCAAATTATTCATGTTGTTATTAATCTCAGTTCTGGTTTTGTGGTAATATCTTGTCTATCTGAAAAAGCAACTAAATATGTTATAAAACATTGTTTATTCAGTTATTCTGGGTATACTTTAGGATATCCTATTTCCTTTATCAAAAGTAACCAAAAGATGGATGTTTATTTGTTAATAAGATGCAAAGAAATCTTCAGAGTTAGACAGTGGAAACTCATCATCGACTGTACAATTGAATTAATTGGCTTTCAACCGACGAACTACCGGATATGGCACAGGTAGAAATAACACCATCTTTACAGCAGATGCCAACTTCCCTCATGTTTTGAGAAAGCTCATGCTGGCATCTGGCAACCACCTTGAAGAAAATGTCATCATAACAATGCTATGGCTATTCTCTTATCTAACATTAGTACTGCTAATATAATTTTTAAAGGACCAACGGTTGGAACACTACCTCGCTTGGAGACTGGTCACCTTTTCATACATGGTCCTGGACTTCCTATGAAAAGATTTGTGGGAGGAATGTGGACTATTGATATGAAGAACCTTCAAACTGAATTGTGGAAATTAGTTTCTTGTATGGATTCAATAAATATTTCCTGTGTCCCAAAAGATAAACGTAAGGGAGATAATGTCACAAGTGACAATCATGTTTTGAGTACCTAAACCATGTGTTTTATTAATTGGTAATAATGTGATCACTGGTGATTATCCTAAAAATAATGTCAGTTGTTCTCGTTGCAAAATCTCTAACTGTATCAGCTCTATTACCAAGAGCTATTACGATTCGGTTGTTATTCTAAAAAATCCTCCTCTTGTTATGATATTTGGTATGATGATAATAGCTTGCAAATTTTAAAAGAGTTATATATTATTAAGAACCAAAAGAGCTGTAGGTCTTGTTATTGTGGAAATTGTTTCTCTTATCCCTATGATTGCTGCTGTCTCTATTTCTGCTACAGCCTTAACACAAAAAACCCATACGGCTAAGATTGCAATCAAGTTTATACATATTGTGACAAAAAATTTAAGTAAAGCAAAATAATGTATAATCAATCAATTATGGCCAAAAAGTTAAGGGGGACGCGGTCAAGGACCAGTCACCTTTTTTTAGGGGCTCATTGTCAGCGATGGAATTAGCATGCCTTCTTCTTTTCACTTGCTTGGTTACCAACCTAAGACAGGAGCAGGGCCAAAGCTGCCCTGTTTTTCCTATGACGGGTAAGAAATCTGTGTGAAAGAAGTATGCTAAGGCATGTAGCCTAAGACAGACGTGAGTCACCTGCAGCCTTTATAAACTAAAGAAGGGGGACTCTGTAGGAAGCCATCCTGAGTACATGCAGCCACCACCCCTGTCCATCTCTGGGACTATGCCTACCTCTTAAATCAGCACCTGTAAATCAACACCTTGGGGCATGCCCCTTCCTCTCTTTTGTAAACTGATAACCTAGGGCTGGGTTCCCTGGCAGCCCAGCCTACTCCAGCTGCCTATTTATAGCAGACTTCATCGAATAAATTTGGGCTTGATCAGGAATCTTTGTCTTGCCCCAATCTCTCGTGTCCCTGTTCCTCTTTTAATCCACATAGATTCCACTCTAGAACACGTATGAACCCACAGGTCGATTTCAGCTGGCGGTTACAGGAAACCGGGAAGCCTGTTGTATCTTTCCAGAATTGCTATCTCCACCTTGCTCAAACTGTCCTGGTCCCTTCTCCTTGAGCTTAAGGGGCCCCACGTATTGCAGCTAAACAGCAGTATTTCCCCCAAAGTATTGCCTCTTCTGATGCACACACCGCTTGCTTCCCCCTTTGGACTTCTGTATACATCTTACTAGTAATCCTTCTATTTTATAATAGTATCTTGTGTAGCTTTGTGGGTTTTTTTTAATTTATTATTAATTTCAATGGGCTTTGGGTTTTTTAAAGGAGAATTTTTCTTGTACATCCATTTGGATTTTTAAAAATTTTTATTTTATATTGGTTTGCTTTCAAACTTCATGTACATTTGTCCTTATGAGACTAGGTTAGTTCATTCATTTTGTATGCAAACCAATATAAAATAAAAATAATTTAAAAAAATACTGATGAGTACCAGCTCATTCTGAGGTACACAGGGCCTCCCCTGGGCTGCCTTTTCTCAAAGAAGTAGTCTTGCAGGCTAAATGGAGCTCTCCTCCAAGCCCTTGAATTGGCATTGTAGTGTCACGGACTGTTAGAAATGGGACATAATAAGAAAATAGGGTATTGGAGGGATGGTGGTGCTGAGATCTAGTTGCTAAGACTTGTCTCCAAACCCCAAGTTGGTGCCTTTATTTTTACTAGCTATTTCATTCCCTAAGTGTGCGTTTGCAGACCTCTTTTTTCTGACCACTTTGCCTGGCTTGTGTATTTTTTTGCAGTGCTTTGTGATTTCCAACAGTGAAAAAGGGTGTGTGGGGGTGTGCACAGGAATGCAAACTTCTGCTGAACAATTGGACTAGATGTTCAGAGTTGATCACCTTATGTTTATCAATAAAACAAAATGGTACCTTTTATATATTTATTTACTGCTATTTGTGTGGGTGTGAGTGTGGCTATAGCTAAGCATGAGTCACATAACTGATTTAAAATTCATTGTTTCTTTCTTTCTAAGGGTTCCCTAAGTGAACTGTTTCATAATGTTTGCGTATGGAAGAGATGTTTGAAGCCTGCATTTTTGTTTATTCTTTGTTGGATAGGAAGGTGCAGCTAACCTATCCCCTCCTATAGAGGTCTCATCATATTTTTATATGCAAACTTTTTTTATAAAAACAGGTTTTTTTGGTGGTATTCAACTTCTGATATGACTGGATACCCAGGTATTTTCATTAGATAAAGACTTTGAAGTAGGGCAGAGGACAGAGCTTTGGACTACTGCCAATCACTGGTTTGATTTGTGTTCTTTAATTAAGGGTGGAAAGCCAAAGCATTCATCGATGCCACTTCTGATTGTTGTAAACTATGACTATTTCCAGCAGCAGTGAGAGGCACAAGACAGAAATGACTTGTGGCTTAATCTATCATATCAAGGGGAAGCTTGGGGGAGGGAGGTGCTTGATGGGGTAGGTGGGAGTGCAAAGAATGCCAATTAACAGGGAAAGCGAAGGGACAAGACAGGCATGCAGAAGACAATGCATTGGTTATTTCTCTAAGGGGAAGTGCCTTTCATCTGCTTCTTTTGGTAAAATGCGTCTGACAGATATTGTTCTAAAGCTAAGCATCCACATTACGGTAGACTAGGAAGAAGGATTGGCCATACACTTCCAAAATACAACAGCCTTTCACAAATTCTTTGTATAATAGTGCACAGTTAGGGTTGCTGTTGTTGTTGTTATGTGCCGCTGAGTCGCTTGCGACTCATAGCGACCCTATGTACAACAGCCCTAAACTCTGCTCTGTCC
>NW_006399928.1:4473341-4473812 GCF_000299155.1 Elephantulus edwardii | reverse complement strand
GTGGAACCGAGCAAACTGAAGCTGTGAACAATCTCAATCTCTTCACCATCCATCCTGATGCTGCCAATTGGTCCAGTGGTGAGAATCTTTGTCTTATTGACATTGAGCCTCAGTCCATACTGAAGGTTGCAGTCCTTGACCCTCTGCAACAAGTGCATGAGGTCCTCCTCAGTTTCAGCAAACAGGGTAACAAATATGGCAACTGAGGTTGAGGCCTCAAATTTGGAAACACAAAGAGCCGAAATCTTGAAATACAATGTTGTTGTTTTTTTTTGTTTTTTTTTTTTTTAAGGGTCTTCCGGGAAAACCCGGAAGACCTGCTAGACAAATTCAAAAAGAGCTGTAACACTTTGAAATACAATGTTGTGAGTGACAGGATAATATCCATATATATACAAGGAAGACCTGTTAATACCACTATCATTCAAATTTATGCACAAACAACCAGAACCAAAGAGAAAGAAATAGATT
>NW_006399928.1:4472463-4473241 GCF_000299155.1 Elephantulus edwardii | reverse complement strand
GAATAAAAATAGATCTCTTACAGTCAGTTGGCCAAGTGGTTGTTCTCCAAATTTCTTGGCACAACTTGGTGAACACGTCCAGGACAGCATCTGTTAGCTAAAACACGTCAATTTTTATACCACCTATTCCTGGGGCCTTATTTTTTGCTATTTCCTTCAAAGCAGTTTGAATTTCTTCCTTCATCACCATAGCCTCTTGCTCATAAGTTATTTCATTAAATTCTTCTGCATCTGACAATTCCTTTTGATACAATGACTCAGTATATTCTTCCATCTTCCCTTAATACTTCCTGGATCATTTAATATTCTGCCTAAAGCACCCTTGATTATAGCAACTCTAGGTTTGGATTTGTTCTTCAGTTCCTTTAGCCTGAGAAGTGCTGAACAAGTTCGGCCCTTTTGATTTTCCAACTCTAGCTCCTTGCACATTTCATTGTACTATTTTGCCTTGTCATTCCGAGCTGCTTTTTGGAATCTTCTGCTCAGCTCTTTAGTATCTTAAATTCTTCGTTAGAAGTAATAAAAATATTGTTCCTTTTCCTACAAACCGGTTAAATAATTCCTCAAATTTTGCTTCTCCCTTATCATGCATTTCCTACTATTAATAGATCAAAAGTAATAGGATTTGGAAGTACTGAGAAATATTTGTTTTCTTTAAAAAAAAACAAAACATACAAAGAAAAAAAACCATCATTAATGATCAAGAGTCCTCTCTTTCTGTTAATCAAATTTCTTTTACAGGTCTTGTGGGTATAGAAGCTAATGTGTCTGCTATTAG
>NW_006399928.1:4455494-4465168 GCF_000299155.1 Elephantulus edwardii | reverse complement strand
CTTTTTTTAAATTTTATTTTATTAATTTGAATGAACATTTACAGAGATTTTGAATTTCTATTCATTCATTGTCGCACTTTTATCCCTGCCCACTTCTCCTCCCCCAGTTTGCTCCTCTATTTGAAAAGTAAAAGAAAAATTCTTTCATTGGTATACAATCCCCCTGGACTCCCACCCCCACCGCTCCAAGTACCTACAGTATGCAACCTTAGTTCTGGACTCTTGTGAGTGATAGGGTGATATTAATAAGTTCAGAATTCTCTGTATAGATTTAAATTATAAAACTATAGTTAGTTTTCTCCAGCCTGATGGACTGGTTGCTTGACCTTGGAGTTCTTACTGTCCTTTCTTTGTCTGTTTATCAGAAGAGGAAATGTATCTCCTAGATCTTATCTCCTAGATGTTATCTTTTTGAAGCTGCTTCCCCCAGTCATTTGTAAATTGTAACTTAATCTGCCTGTTTGCCTGCAAAAGGAGCGTCTGGGTGTGAATGATTTTCTTTCAGATATAGAAATGCTTTGATTTTACTATCAAAAGTTTATTGTTAAGTAAGTTGGTATCTCATCCTCCTATAAAAGCTGATGACCACTCCCAGATGAGGAAGCAGTCTTGGAGGTGACTCACTGTCTCCCAGATCTGTGTAATAAAGTGCTATGGATATTGCAATTCATTTGTCTTATTGGTGATTGACTACAGAAAGAACCCCTTGTGTTCTGTAACATGAGAACCATAATACCCTATCATATATTGCTCCCTCATCTGTTTCAATGCAGTATGCGTTATTTATCCAGTTTTTCTCAGTCTTACCCAACCCTGATATCAGTCTCATTCTACAACAGTGGCACCATGCAGTATTTGTCCCTTTGTGACTGAGATACTTCACTCAGCATAATGTCCTCCAGGGTCACCCATTTTGAATAATGCATGAGTTTCTTGTTTTTCAATGCAGCGTAGTATTCCATTGTGTGACTATACCACAGCTTCTCTATCCATTTGTTTGTTGATGGGCACTTGGGTTGTTTCCATCTCCTTGATATTGTGAACAAAGCCACGATAAACATGGGTATGCATATTTCTACCAACTTTTGCAGTCAGAAATCTATCAAACATGCAACCAAGATGCATTAATAATAATGGGTGACTGGAATGTAAAAGTTCAGAAGGAGGAAGAAAAACATGGACTCGGTGACAGGAATGAGGCTGGGGGGATGGAATGATAGAATTCTGAGCAATTAATGATTTATTTATAGAAAATACCTTTTAAATGAAATATAAACACAGGTATACACATGGATTTCACCTAATGGTATAAACAGAAATCAGATTGATTACATCCATGGAAGGAATCATTGCAGAAGTTCAATATCAGCAGTGAAAACTAGGCCAGGTGCTGATTGCCGAACAGGCCATCAGCTACTCATATACAAGCTCAAATTAAAACTAGAGAAGGTCAAATCAAATCCACAGGAATCAAAATTTCATCTTGAGTCTATCCTACCTAAATTTAAAAACAAACTCAGGAACAGGTTTGATGCCTTGAACACTAATGAACAAAGACCAGATGAGCTGTGAAAGGATATAAAAAATATCATCCATGAAAGGAACTAAAGAACAAATTCAAGCTACAATTTGCAATACTTAAGGATGTTATGGGCAAAATATGGAATGATCCAGGAAGCATTAATAGTTTAAAAGTAATATATTTTAGGGCATTATGATTATCATAAAGGGTTGCAGAGTGGAGTGTATTTGGGGTGGGGGGGTGGGGGGGATTGTGTGCTAATGAAGGAGTTTTTCTTTTGCTTTTCAAGGAGAGGAGTGAACTGGGGGGGATGGGGGGAAAAAGTGCAACAATGAAAGACTGGAATTCCAAAATTTCTGTAGATGTTCATTGAAATTAATAAAAAATTTTTAATTTTTAAAAAAAGATGTAAGAAGTATATAGAATCACTGTACCAAAAAGAATTGGCTGACAGAAGAATTTCAAGAAACAATATATGATCAAGAGGCAATGGTGATGAAGGAGGAAGTGCAGGCTACTTTGATGGTCTTGGCAAAAAAATAAGGCACCAGGAACTGAAGGAATACCGATTAACATAATTCAACAAACAGATGCTTCCCTGGACTTGCTCACCAGGTTGTGTCAAGAAATAAGGACAATTACCTGGCCAACTGACTGGAAGAGATCCATATTTATTTGGATTTTATCCATATTCCAATAAAAGGTGACCCAATAGAGTGTGGAAATTGTTGAACAATATTGCTCAAATGACACGCAAGCTTAATTCTGCTGAAGATTATCCAAAACCGACTGGAATCAACAAAGTCCTACCAGAAATACAGGGTGGGTTTAGAAGAGGTCATGGCATAGAACATTATCACCAATGTCAGAGGTATCTTTGCAGAAAGCAAAGTGTACCAGAGGAATGTCTATTTGTGTTTCATTGACTATGCAAAGGCATTTGATGGTGTGAATCACAATAAATTGAGCCTAACTTTGAGAAGAGTGGGAATCCCGGAATATTTGATTGTTCTCATGCAAAGCCTATACTCAGACCAGGAAGCAATCATCAAAACAGAAGAAACACTGTCGTTGTTATGTTGTTATGTGCCGTCGAGTCGTTTCCGACTCATAGCGACCCTATGCACAACAGCCCTAAACCCTGTTCTATCCTTCGCCAACCGCACTGCCTCTGACACACCCATCCCGATTACCTCAGTCACTGAATCGATCCATCTCATAGAGGGTCTTCCCCTCCTGCGCCGTCCCTCCACCCTCCCAAGCATGATGTCCCTCTCCAAGGACCCGTCCCTCCTGGCAACATGTCCAAAGTATGTCAGACGAAGCCCCAGAATCCTTGCCTCTAAGGAGTAGCTTGGTTTAATCCTCTCCAAGATGAATCTGTTTGTTTTCCTGGCAGTCCATGGTACATTCAGTACCCTTCTCCAGCACCACAGCTCAAAAGCATCCACTCTCCTTCTGTCTTCCCTAGTCATTGTCCAACTCTCTGAGGCATAACAAGCGATTGCAAAGACCATGGCCTGTATCAGGCGCACCTTAGTCTCCAGAGAGACACTGTTGCTCCTGAGTACCTTTGAGAGGTCCCTAACAGCAGACTTTCCCATCGCGATATGCTTTTTGATTTCCTGACTGCTGGTACCAAGAGTGTTGACTGTGGAGCCGAGCAAACTGAAGCTGTGAACACTCTCAATCTCTTCATCATCCATCCTGACGCTGCCAATCAGTACAGGAGTGTGTCAAGGATCTGTCCTGTCTCCATACCTTTGCAATCTATATTCAGAACAGATAAATCAGGGGGCTAAGCTTTGTAAGGACGAATGTGGCATCAGGATTGTAGGAAGTCTCATCAACAACCTACGTTATACAGATGACACAACCATGTTTGATAAAACTGAGGAGGACCTGAATGAAGCACTTGCTGCAGAAATTTAATTCTATATGGATTGAAGGTCAAAATCAAGAAAAGAAAGATTCTCACCACTGGGCAGCACCATGATAGATGGAGAAGAGATTGAGATTGATAGAAATTACAGCTTGCTTGGCTCCACAATCAACACAACACCAGCAGTCAGGAAATCAAAAGATTAATTTCGTTGGGAAAATCTGATGTCAGGGACCTCTCCAAAGTGCTGAAAAGCAACGATGTCAGTCTAGAGATTAAGGTATGTTTACTCCAGGCCATGGTCTTCGCAATTATTTGTTACACTTCAGAAAACTGGACAGTGACAAAGAATGATAGAAGGAAAATGGATGTCTTTTCATTGTGGTGCTGGAGAAGAGTCTTGAACATACCATAGACTGCCAAGAAGAACAGGTCTGCCATGGCAAAGTTGAAACCAAGTTTCTTCTTGGAGGCTAGGATTTTGAAGCTCCATCTCACATACTTTGGGCATCTTGTCAGGAGGGATCAGTCCTTGAACTGTGGAGCGACAGTGCAGAAGAGGGAGACCATGGATGAAATGGATTGATACAGTAACTGGGGTAATGGGAATGGGTGTGGTGGAGTCGGTGAGATTGGCTCAAGACAGGGCTTGTATGTAGGGTTGCTACGAACCACAGGTAACTCAACAACACATAATAACAACATTTGTTTGCTTTAAGCAAAACAGCAAAAATATATGAGCTAATACCTTGGGAAAGTGTACTTTTCTATAATGGGATAGCACCCCTGCCATTAAGTTCAATCAGGACCAACACACTAAAGGAAATGTCTTCCCCAGCCAGCCTATCATGACTGTACAGTATGGAAGGAGTGGAGTGATTGTTTGTGGTGGCTATTTTTTACTCCAGTCCTTCTTAAAATTTTGTAGATTTTCTAGTATCTTTGGAAAACTAGTACTAGCATAGGTTGCAGATTTTTTGAGAAATGGACAGAGGTCCATTTGGGTTTTGGGACAAAGACATTAGCAAATGTTGTTCAAGAGGCTTTGTCTCTTTGTTAACTTCTAGTATGTCAATAAATATTTTCTCAAACTTGAAAATAAAAAAACCCTACAATTTTCATCTTGGTATAACATGACTTTGGTGACTAAACATATTAAACTTAAGATAACATTTTTGTCAGCTAGTTGTACATTTGAGTTGTGTACTTATCAGTTTGGAATCAGATCTCAAGAGAAAGTCTTCTCTAAAGGTACAGATGTGGAGATCATTGTTGTTGAGATTGAAGTTATGGACTTTTTTTCATGAGATTATACAAGGAACGAAGATGGGGGAAAGCTATAAATATATACCCTTAATAGGAGTCAACAAATTTCTAAACTAAGTATTGATTTGGTCTTTATGTATACATTTTAAAGTATTTATTTAGCTACATAAAACTCTGTTGAATGTACGTTTGAAGGAATTCTGTGAGCAAAATAACTGAATGATTCTTGCTTGGTCTTGAAAATGAAAAACAATACTTTGGAAAGAATTTCAAGCAATAAAAGGATGAACTGGTTTAGAAAATCTATAACCTCTTTAACAAATTTTTTTTCTTCAAAAAATCATCAATTTAACTGTGTGGATTATAACAAACTAAGCAGGAGTGGCATCCACTTTCTAAACAACAGGCCTCTGGAAACTAAGAACTTTGATAAATGGTGATAGTTACAGAAAGACTTCAGGTCTTTTATTCGTAGAGTTGTTGAGTCGTGCTTGACTAGATGACAATCAACAACAACAGCAACATGACTAACATTAAGAATAATGAGAATTCTAGAACATTTAATTATGCTTATATTAAATCTGTACCTAGACCAAGAAGCTTTTTTCCAAACAGAGCAAGAGATAACTGCATGGTTTAAAATCAAGAAGAATATGTGTCAGAGCTGTATCCTTTCTCCATGTCTACTCAATCTGTATGCTGAGAAAAGAATTTGAGAGGTCAGACTTTCTGAAGAAGAATGTGACTGGAGGAAGACTCATTAACAACCTGTGTTATAGAGATGACACAATCTTGCTTGCTAAAAGTGAAGAGGACATGAAATGCTTGTTGTAGAAGATCAAGGATTACAACCTTTAATATGGGTTATATCTCAACTCCAAGAAAGCAATAATCATCACCACTAGGTTAATAGGCAACATCATCATAGAGAAAAGATTGAAATTGTCAACTATTTTATCTTACATGGATCCACAATCAAAACCCTTGGTACCAGCAATCAGGAGATCAGGAGATGTATAGCATTAAGAAAATTGGCTAACAGGGACCTCTCCAAAGTCTTGAAGAGCAATCAGATTGAAGACTAAGGTGATCCTGATCCAAGACATGGTGTTTTCAATCACCTGCTATGCGTCTGAGAGCTGGACAATGAATTATGATGAAGGAAGCAGAACTGATGCCTTTGAGTTGTAATATTGGAGAAGAGTACTGAATGACATGGACTGCCAAAAGAACAAAATAGATATGTCTTAGTGAAAGTGCAAACAGGGTGCTCCTTAGAGGCAAGGATGGTGAAAAATTATCTCATATACTTTGGGCATGCTTAAAAAGGTGGAGGGTCAGCAAAGAGAGAAAGATCCTCAACAAGATAGAGAGCTCAAGTATATTGGGGATGATAAAGTTTGTGCAGATTAGTACAGGGTTCAGATCTATTGTTCACATGGTTGCTTTGAACTGTACTCAAAGCAACCATCAACATAGAGAGCAACTAAAAACAATATGCATACTAGTGGCCAAAGATAAGATGAGTTGGAGCATGAAATCAAAGATATCAGCCATAAAGAAAGGTCACTACAAAGACATGGTAAAAGGAAGAGACCAAAACTGGCTTGAGAAGAGACTCTGAAAACTGTTCTAGACTGTAGAAAGGTAAAAACAACAGGAAGAAATGCTGAAGTAAAAGATATGATCAGAAGATTTCAAAGGGCAGTTTGAGAAGATAAAGCAATGAAGTGTTTCAACAAACAGATGCAGTCCTGGACAAGCTCACTATTTTATATTAAGTCTTTTAGTCAAATAACTGAAAGAGATCCAAATATATTACCATTTAAAAAAAAGAGGTTATGCAACAGAATATGGAAATTATTAAAGATGTGTCCTATCTCCATATCATTTCAATCTATATACAGAACAGATTATCCGGGAGGCTGGGCTCTAGGAGGAGAAATGTGGCATCAGGATTGGAGGCAGACTCATCAACAATCTGTGTTATGCAGATGACACAACCCTGCTTGCTGAAACTGAGGAGGACCTGAAGCACTTGCTGCAGAAGGGCAAGGACTGCAGCCTTCAATATGGATTGAAGCTCAGCATCAAGAAAACAAAGATTCTCACCATTGGGCCAATTGGCAGCAGCATCAGTATGGATGGTGAAGAGATTGGGATTGTCAAGAGCTTCAGTTTGCTTGGCTCTACATCAACACTTCTGGTACCAGCAGCCAGAAAATTAAAAGACGAATTGCATTGGGAAAGTCAGCTGTCAGAGACCTCTCCAAAGTACTGAAGAGCAATGATGTCAGTCTGGAGTCTAAGGTGCGCCTGATACAGGCCATGGTCTTTGCAATTACTTCCTATGTATCAGAAAGCTGGACAATGACTAGGGATGATAGAATGTGAATTGATGCCTTTGAGTTGTGGTACTGGAGAAGAGTATTGAATATACCATGGACTGCTTGGAGAACAAACAAGTTTGTCCTGGAGAGGGTGAAGCTAGGCTGTTCCTTGGAAGCAAGGATTCTGAAGCTTCATCTGACATACCTTGGACAAATTGCAAGAAGGGATCAGTCCTTGGAGAGGGACATCATGTTTGGGAGGGTGGAGGGACAGCACAGGAGAGGAAGACCCTCAATAAGGTGGATTGATTCAGTGACTGAGGTAATGAGTATAGGTGTGTCGGAGACAATACAATTGGCACCAGATAGTGCAGGGTTTAGGGCTGTTGTGCATAGTCACTATGAGTCACAGGCAGCTCAATGGCACATAATGACATTAGCAGCACATGCAAGTAAAATCTTGCTGAAGATTATTTAAAACAGTACATCAACAGACAGAGACAGAAGAGGCCATCACACAAGATATTGTCATTGCTGATGTAAGGTGGATCTTGATTGAAAGCAGAGAATACCAGAAAAATGTTTACTTGGTTTTTAGAGGTTATATAATGGCATTTGACTGTATTGTTGTTGTTATGTGCCATCAAGTCACCTGCCACTCATAGTCACCCTATGTATAATAGCTCAGAACCCTGCCCTACCCTGAGCCAATTTTGCTGACTCTGATGCACCTACCCCCATTATCCCAGTTACTGTGTCAGTCCGTCACATTAGGGATCTTACTTTCCTGCACTGTCCTTCCACCCTTCCAAGCATGATGTCCTTCTCCAAGGACTGGTCCGTCCTGGCAAGATGCCCAAAGTATGTGATATGGAGCTTCAAAATCCTTGTCTCAAAAGAGAAACTTGGACCCACCTCTCCAAGACAAACATGTTTATTCTCTTGATGGTCCATGGTTCAAGATTCTTCTCCAGCATCACAACTCAAAGGCATAGATTCTTCTGTCATCTTTAGTCATTGTCCAACTCTCTGATATATAGCAAGTAATTGTGAAAACCACGGTCTGAAGATTGAGAACAATGAGAATCACAGAACACTTAATTGTGCTTATGTGAAACCTATACATTGACCAAGAAACTGTTGTTTGAACATAACAAGAGAACACTGTATGATTCAATAATAACAATAATGATGATGACTGAGGAAGAATCAATGCTTTGTAATAGTGGTGTTGGAGAGGAATACTGAATTTCCAATGGACTAGAAGAGCAAACAAGTCTGTCTTGGAGGAAATGTAACCAAGGTGCTCCATAGAGGAAAAGGTGGAAAAACTGTCTCACACACTTTGAGCATGTGTTCGGGAAGGGCTAGTTCTTGAAAAAAGACATAATGCTTAGAAAGGTTGTTGTTGTTGTTGTTGTTGTTGTTAAGTGCTGTCGAGTCACAGGCGACTCATAGCGACCCTATGAAGGAGAGTCCTCGATGCTTGGGTGCCTTTCATCCTCTCTCCAGGTTCATAGGGTTTCCAGAGGCAAGCTATTATGGAAGTGGATGCCACTCCTCCTTCCACACTTGTTTAATCGGGGAGCTCCACCCCACTCTCAGTCCGCACTGGGTAGCCAACCATTAACGCATTTGACACATCCTTGTCACAGTGTTCAGCCTCACAGCAACCACAAGTGACCGCGGGACGGCAACTTGTACACCAGGGCTGTACGACCTAGAGGAATGTCTGAACAAAAACAATGAAAGACTGGCAGAAGGTCATAAAAAAAGGAAGACGGTCAACAACATGGATTGACACAGTTACTGTAGTAATGGGATCAAATACCAGCGATAATGAGGATCATTCATAATAGGGTAAATTTCAGATCTGTTGTTCATTGGATTGCCATAAGTTGTAGTGGACTCGATGGCACTTAACAACAGAGACAGCTATAGGTTCAACACTTCCCCCCCCCAACACTCTTGATTGCTGTGTTGTACAGACATGCTAACTATGTGCATTTCATGCCCTTTAACAAGTGTCAATTTAGATGGAAAGGTGAGACATGCAAATATGAAAGATTGTTGTTAAGTAGCACAGAGTTGACTATGACTTATAGTGACTCTACGAACAACAAATCTGAAATTTATTCTATCTTGCACCATAATCACATAATCAAGTGCATTGTTATAGTCACTTTGTCAATCCTTCTTGTTAGAAGTCCACTTTTCTTTTTCTGACCATCCATCTTTCTTAGCATGATGTTCTTTTCTAAAGACTTGCTGTTCCTGACAACATGTTCAAAGTATGTAAAGACAAAGCAAAGTATTCTAATGAAATATGCAAAGAGTTGGAGGCAGAAAATTAAAAAAGGAGAACTCACTTGGCATTTCTTAAGCTGAAAAGACTGAAAACTAAATTAAACCCTGAAGTTGTAATACTAAAGGATTCTAAAAAAATTCAAAATCTTGAATGATGCAGGCAGGAAGCATCAAAAGAAGACAGAAGAAATACAAAGAGTCACTGCACCAAAAAGAATTTGTTGAGGTGGAACTATTTCAGGAAGTAGCATATAATCAATGGTAATGAAGGAAGAAGTTCAAACTGCACTGAAGGCATTGGTAAAAAACTAAGACATCAGGAATTTTTTTTCTATAATTATATTTTATTAATTTTCATAAACATTTA
>NW_006399928.1:4450533-4454889 GCF_000299155.1 Elephantulus edwardii | reverse complement strand
AATATTGCATGAGTTCCTTGTTTTTTAATGCAGCATAGTATTCCATTGTGCGAATATACCACAGCTTCTCTAGCCATTCGTTTGTTGATGGGAGACATCAGGAATTTATGGAACACCAGTTGTCATGTTTCAGCAGAGATTAGCTTTGGATTTGCTCATGAGTCTATGCCAAGAAATTTAAGACTGACAAACTAACTGGAAGAAATCCATATTTATTCCTATTACCAAATAAAGATGATTCAACTAAGTGCTTTAAAATAAAAGTGTGATGGACTCATGTTCATGTTTTAGTTCTTGTGAACTTGTTTTATGCTTATTCAACTACAATTTCAACTTGCACAGGAGTAATTGATGATTAATTCCACATAGAACACCTGGCCTGGATTTTTGTTGTTGTTGTTTTCTTTTGTGTCTTGTACGTTATTGTGAAAGATAGGGTAATTGCAAATTTATTAATTTTTTATTGGTTTGCTTACGAAGTTTGTATACATTGTGTTTCACTCTATTCTTCATTCACATTGTGTTTCAAAAAATCATTCTTATGCATTGTTGTTGTTGTTGTTATGTGCCATCGAGTCACTTGCAACTCATAGCGACCCTATGTACAACAGCCCTAAACTCTGCTTTGTCCTGTGCAGTGTGTCTGACACTCCCATCCCGATTACCCCAGTCACTGAATCAATCCACCTCATAGAGGGCCTTCCCCTCCTGCGCTGTCCCTCTACCCTCCCGAGCATGATGTCCTTCTCCAAGGATTGGTCTCTCCTTACAACATGTCCAAAGTATATTAGACGGAGCCCCAGAATCCTTGCCTCCAAGGAGCCTCCTGGTTTAACCCTTTCCAGGATGAATCTGTTTGTTTTCCTAGCAGTCCATGGTATTGTCAATACTCTTCTCCAGCACTACAGCTCAAAGGCATCAATTCTCCTTCTATCCTCCTTAGTCATTGTCCAACTCTCTGATGCATAACAAGTGATAGCAAAGACCATGGCCTGTATCAGACGCACCTTAATCTCCAGAGAGACACCATTGCTCTTCAGTACCAGTGGGACTTGCCCTGACTCTTTGCCCAGAAACTTCCTATTTTCTTCCCCACCTCCCTCCCTCTACCAAACTGTGTAACTCTGTGGTTTCACCCCTATTCATCCGCAGCCCTCCTCCCACTGTGTTACCATCATGTTTTACTAGTTATCCTTCTATTTTTACAATAATAGTCTTGTGCAGTATTTGTCCTTATGAGCCTGTTTTTGTTCACACAGCATTATGCTCTCCAGCCTCTCCAAAGTTATGTAGTATTTTTCAAAATTATTGCTCTTAAATGCTGCATAGTATTCCATTGTGTGAATGTACCACAATATCTCAGTCCATCTGGTTGTGGTTGGACATTTGTACTATTTCCATGTTCTTAAAATGGTGATTAATTCTGCTATGAACATTGGTTTAGAAATCTGTTTGTATCTCAGTTCTCATTTCCTTGGGGTATATTCATAGCAATGAAATAGCTGGGTGATGGAGTTTCTATGTAAAACTTTTTGAGGAAATGCCAAACTGTCTTTCAGAGTGGTTGTTACCATTTCACAATCCCACTAACAGTGTATGAGAGTTCCTACCGCAGCAGATCCTCTCCAACATTTATTTTTTACTGCCCTAGTATGAGGTGAGATGAGTTCTGATGGCCTAGTGGCAAGAAACTGCACTGCAATCCCAAAGGCCCATGGTTTGAGGCCACCAGTTGCTCCATAGGAAAAGGATGGGCCATCTCCTCCCAAGTGATTAATTGCCTCTGAAAACCCACCAGAGGGACAGCTGTGGTTCAATTCACACTCATAGGTACACAACAACAGCAACAACTGGGGTGAGATGGTGTCTTATTGTGGTTTTTTATTTGCATCTCTCTTATTGCCAGTGATTTTGAGCATTTCTTCATGTGAATGTTGGTCATCTGAATATCTTCCTCTGTGAAAAAAATCTTTCCATGTCTTTGCTCATTTTGTAATTGTGCTGAGTCTTTTTCTCCTGGAAATCCAGGAGTATTCTGTAAACATTTTTTATGAGACCCTTGTCGGAGATGCTATTCCCAAATGTCTGTTGCCAGTTGGTAGGATTTCTTTTCACCCTGTTGGAAAAACTCTGTGTGTGTGTGTGTGTGTGTGTGTGTGTGTGTGTGATCTGACTGGTACAGGAGGAGATTGTCCCTCCTTCTCCGGCACAGCATCTGGTGGATTCGAACCACACACCTCTGGGATTGCAGTGAAGCTTCTTGCCACTAGGCCACCAGAGCTCCCCTGGAAAAACTTTTTTATGAGCACAGAGACTTATTCTTCAGAAAGCCTCATTCACCAATTTTATCCTCTGCAGATTGTGCATTTCTGGCTGCATTTGGAAATCTCTTTATAACACAGTCTAGGCCTTCAAGCTAGGACCCAGTTTGTCTCTTATGAACACTATGGTTTTGGACTTTACTCCCAGGTCTCTGAACACCATAAGTTGATTTTTGTGTATGGTGTGATATGTGGATCCTCTTTCAGCTTTCTGCAGGTGGCAGTAGAGTTTTGCCAGCACAATTTGTTAAAGAATTTGTCATTTTCCTGTTTGATAGGCTTTATTTCCTTGTTGAATATTATTTGACCATAGCTGGATGGGTTAATTTCTGCGTTCTCAATCCTGTTCCAATTCCACTGGTTTATATGCATGTCAGTATACCAATACCATGCTGTTTTGGTTAGAATTGCTGTGTAGTAGGTATGTCTCTGCCTTCATTTTTGTTTTCTGGAAGTGCTTTGCCTATTAAGGATCTCTTTCCTCTTCAAATAAATTTGACAATTTCCCATTCAATGTCCTTGAAAAAGGAATATGGTATCTGTATTGGGATTGTGTTAAACATGTATGTTGCATTTGGTAGGACTGTAATTTTCATAATATTGAGTCTTTCAATCCATGAACAGGGCACATTTTCCATTTACTTAGGTCTTTTATGTGTCTAGCAGAAATGTCCTGTAGTTTTCTATGTATAGGTCAGGCATGAGTTTCAAGGAATTTATCCATTTCCTCCATTGTTGTTGTTAAGTGTCATTGAGTCAAGCACAACTCATAGTGACCCTATGAACAAAAGGCCTGAACCTCTTCTATAACTATTATTATTTTTCTAAGTTCATAGGCTTTCCAGAGGCATGTTATTTAGGAAGTAGATCCCACTCTTGTTTCAATGCCCGTCTCCATCTGGGAGTTCCACCAAACACTGTCCACTATGGGTATCCATTATCCAATGGGACAAACCAGTGGTACAGCATTCAGTATCACAGAAACCTCAAGTTACCGCAGTACAGCTAATTGACACGTTAGTGCTGTACCACATAGAAGAATGTTTATACCAAACAAAATTAAAACTGGGCCAAAGGGATTAACCTAATTTAAATACCTAGGCCCACACAACAGACACTCATTAGCTCTAAACAAGAACCTTCCAGTCCACAGCTCACTGTTAGCCAAATCCAGCAAATCAAATCACCTCACACACAGCTGTGAATGAAATAAAAACAGCTCATACTGACTCTTCAACTAACAAGAGAAGAACTCACCTTTAAGAATCCAAACAACCTCACATACGATCTTCCAAAGGAAGATTGAGTCGGGACTCATACAACTTTTAAAAACCCAGGCCATGCTTGAGGCCATGATTGGCTCTAAACAAGATGCTTCTAGTCCACATTTCATTGTGAGAAAAATCCAGCCAATTCAATCAGCTAACTCATGGTTGTGAATGAAATAAAAACAAAATAAAAGTTGACACTGGCCCTTCAGCCAAAACAAGAAGAACACATATTTCAGAATCCAAATGGTTTCACACATGAGGAAGACTCAGTCCGGACTCAGGCAAATTTTTAAATCCCAGGCCACTCTCGAGGCGCTGATTGGCTCTAACAAGAGGCTTCCAGGCCATAGTGCACTGTTAGCTAAATCCAGCAAATGTAATCAGCTCACATAGAGTTGTGAATGAAATGGGGTGGTGGTGGGGAAGTCTACACCAAATCTTCAACCAAAACAAGAGGAATCCACCTTGCACAATCCAAATGGCTTAACACATGAGCCTCCAAAGGAAGATTCAGTCGGCGCTGAGCAGAATTTTAAAAATTTATACCCATACCGCGGACCCAGCAAAAGCTGGAATCCATGAGGCGAGCTGAGCTGAGCTGCATTGAGACTCACCTGAAAGGAAAAAGGTTAGTGGGGAAATCGGCTGAATTCTCTTGAGCCCACTAAAACCTGGAGTGTCTGAGGTGCGGCATGGACAATAGGAATTGAATCATAACTTTTGTCGAAACTTTTAGTATTGGAACTGTGGGAACAAAGCCGCGC
>NW_006399928.1:4426210-4427677 GCF_000299155.1 Elephantulus edwardii | reverse complement strand
GACAGAGCAGAGTTTAGGGCTGTTGTACATAGGGGTGCTATGAGTCTCAAGCGACTCGACGGCACAAAACAACAACAACAAGTTCTCATTCAATTTCTTTTCTTCTAGCTTGCTGACTCTTTGTCGATCTATTCTGTTCTGCTTTTTCTGTCCCTCTAACATGTTGGAAATGTTGCTATTTCAATCTTGATGTTCTGCATTACATTGTCATGCATTTTTGTTATTCCCAGTACTGTGTTGGTTGGGCCCTCTTTGCATTGTGATGGTTACTTTTAATTCTTGTACCTCTTTGTTTATGGTTTCAAGTCTTTATTCCATTATCTGTAACTTTTTTAGTAGTAGTTTATGTAACTCCACATCAATATATTTCTTCTTCTGCCTCCCTGTCTTTGTGGTATTCATTGGGTCTTCAATCAAGTCTACTTCTTTTAGAAGGCTTCTGTTGTCTTTTCTTAATATTTGAAGCTGCCTGCTGCTTTTTAACATTATGTAACGTTCTTCTTGGTATTTGCCAGGCAGTTTCTGTCGTGTCTGTGTAGGTTATTGAGAGTTCCTTATCTTTGTGATGCACTTGATAAGTTGCAAGTTTTATGTGTTGCCTCAAGTTGTGTTTCCCAGGGACAATCTTCCCTGCTGGTTGTCTTTCTTCATCCCTTTTCCCTGTTTCCTGTGGCAAGTTTTTCATCTGGTTGCCATTTAAGGCTACCATTTGTAGTTTATGGTTTTCTTTCTATTTATGGTATGTCTTTTGTAGACTTCTTATTAATAGGTTCTGTTTTCTTATATATTTTGCTATTCTTTTTCTCTGGACTGGTTCATTTAGTCCATTAAAATTGAGTATAATTTATGTTGTTGTTATGTGCTGTCAAGTCAACTGTGACTCATAGCAACCCTATGCACAAGATCTCTGAATCCTGCCCTATCCTGAGCCAGTCTTACTGTTTCTGACGCACACACCCCAATTACTCCTGTGACATCAATTCCTGGGGCCTTATTTATTGCTATTTCCTTCAAAGCAGTTAACTTCTTCCTTTATCACCATAGGCTCTTGCTCATATGATATTTCATTAAATTCGTCTGTGTCTGCCAATTCCTTTTGATACAGTGACTCAGTATATTCTTTCTGTCTTCTTTTAATACTTCCTGGATCATTTAATAAATGGTATGTTGTTGTTGTTGTTTGATGCCGTCGAGTTGTAGACGACCCTATGAACGAATGGCCTGAGCACTCTTCATGCCTAGAGTTTCCAGAGGCAAGCCATTTTGGAAGTGGATGCCGCTCCTGCTTCCAGAATAGATGGTATAACAATTGAAATATTTCGGCTAACAGATGCTGCCCTGGATGTGCTAACCAAGTTGTGCCAAGAAGTCTGGAGAACAACCACTTGGCCAACTGACTGGAAGAGATCTATATTTGTTCCCGTCCCAAAGAAAGGTGACCCAACAGAGTGTGGAAACTATAGAACA
>NW_006399928.1:4417726-4425050 GCF_000299155.1 Elephantulus edwardii | reverse complement strand
GATTCATCCTGGAAAGGGTTAAACTGGGCGGTTCCTTGGAAGCAAGTATTCTGAGGCTCCTTCTAACATACTTTGGACATGTTGTAAGGAGGGACTGGTCCTTGGAGAGTGACATTATGCTTGGTAGGGTGGAGGGACAGCACAGGAGGGGAAGGCCCTCTATGAGGTGGACTGATTCAGTAACTGGGGTAATCGGGATGGGCATGTCGGAGATAGTACGATTGGCACAGGACAGAGCGGAGTTTAGGGCTGTTTTTGGCACATAACAACAACAACAAAGCATCCTTGATGATAGCAACTCGAGGTTTGAATTTGTTCTTCAGTTCCTCGAGCTTTAGAGATGCTGAACAAGTTTGGCCCTTTTGATTTTCTAACTCCACCTCCTTGAACATTTAATTGTAATATTTTGCTTTGTCATCCAGTGCTGCCTTTTGGAATCTTCTGTTCAGCTCTTTAGTATCTTGAATTCTTCCTTCTGTTTTAGCTTCTCTGTGCTCCAGTGCAATATTTAGAGTTTATTCTGACATCCATTTTAGTATTTTTTTTCTCTTCTGTCTTTGTAATGACTGTTTGCACTCTTTGTTTTTTTTAATATTGAAAGTTGCTATGGTGCAAAATTTTTTTATTTTATTAAATTTTATTAATTTTATTGAACATTTACAAAGATTTTGGGTTTCCATTCATTCATTGTTGGACTATTTTCTCTACTGTCCTCCCCTGTTTGTTCTTCTTCCCCCACCCCGAAAGTCTGTTTTAATTGTCCCATTGCCACAGTGCTTGTCAAAGCCAGTTCTGATTAATCTCCTTTGTCAGTGTGTCCTTTGCCATTCCCTATCACTCCTTCCTGAGAGAGACAGCACCCTGATTCACAAGGAAAAGAGGATGGCATATTCTCTTAGCTACTTCCTGCTGAAAAGGGACGCTGTGGGTTTCAGGGTGAAGATCTTCTCTCACTACTCTAAAGGGCCCCTTTGGCAGTAGGAAACACGTGGACTATTGTGGAGATTGATTTTGGAATTTAGATGCACTGTTATTAGTTGTGCTTAGCTGTACATGTTCATATCCCTGAAGGTGTATCATGCAACTGTTGCAGCCTAGAAGACACAAATAAGTAACAAGTTAAAAGTACATGAGTCAAAAATTAAAAAGCAATAATATTCCAAGTAGAGGTTCTAATAGTGCTACAAATCAAGTTACAGGGGGAACGTTGTTCTTAAAATAAAAGGCCTATTGACTAGCACTTTGTCTATTATCGTATAAAGGTTAGGAACCACAAGATGTAGAGGTTCAACTATGTCATTTATCCTGGATGATACCTTTGACATCCTCCCACAAGTCATTTGGTCTTTTCTCATTAGTGTTCAGGGCCTCAAACCTGTTCCTGAGATGGTTCTGAAATTCAGGTGGGATAAACTCAAAGTCATATTTTGGTTCCCATGGATTCGGTTTAATTTTCCTCAACTTCAGCTTGAACTTGCACTTGAGTAGTTGGTGGTCTGTTCCACAATCAGCTCCTGGCCTGGTTTTCACAGTTGATATTGAGCTTCTCCAGCAGTTCTTTCCGCAGACGTAATCAATCTGATTCCTATGCATACCATCCGGTGAAATCCATGTGTATAACCTGCATTTATGTTTCTTATAAAACACATTTGCAATGAATAAGTCATTGTGCAAAATTCAATCATTCTATCTCCAGCTTCATTTCTATCACTGAGTCCATGTTTTCCAACTATTGATTCTTCTTCTCTGTTTCCAACTTTTGCATTCCAGTCACCCATTATTATCAATGTATCTTGATTGCATGTCCGATCAATCTCTAACTGTAAGAGTTGGTAGAAATCATGTATTTCCTCTTCTTTGGCTCTGGTTGTCGGTGCATATATCTGAATGATAGTGGTACTCACTGGACTTCCTTGTAAGCGTATGGACATTATCCTGTCATTCACAATACTGTATTTCAAGACGGATCTAGAAATGACTTTTTTAATTATGAAAGCAACCCCATTTTTTTCCTCACCTTTTCATCTCTAGAGTGATATATGCTCATGTGATTCATTAGGAAGCATAAATTCTGCATTCACTTGAGCTAAAAAGAAAAGAACAAAAATATACAACTCACCCTTGTGTTCTCATTGCTTATAAGTAGTCTCTGCCTAACTTCAACTTGATTCTTATTCAGTTCCACATTATTTAGGGTTTGTGCTCTTTGGATAGCTTTATTCTCAAAAGAAAAAAAAGTTAAGAACATGGGTAGGAAATTCCTCTTATTTTTCACTCGCTCACTCTTACTGCAACCAAGCCAGAAGCTTCACAGCAAAACCACCTTCCAGTGGATTTTTAGAGGTTGTAAAATTGCATGGTAAGAGAATGTTCATTTTTTTTCTCCCTTGGAGCCACTGGTGAATTTGAACTACCAGTGATTTACCACTCTTGGGTGGTACTCCTTATAGACAATGCCACCAAAGCTCTGTTATTTTAACACTTGACTTAACATTTTCTTTTGCACTTGGAATTGTTTTCTGATGTGTTACATTTTCCTTTTGCTCTTGGCTGTTAAAGAAAATAGATATAGGCTGTAATAAAAAAGAGATTTATAACTGCTGGTTTTGCACAACTAGCAACAGAAAATACCATCGAAAAGTTGCTATTGTTCTTTGGTAGACTGAGTTACCTTCCCATTCTTCCCATTCCCCGGGGAGGGGAGTATTACAGCCAGGGAGCTTTCCCACCAGCTGTGCTGGACCAGAGGGAACTTCTTCCATAGGGAGAATGCTCTCCCACTGCCTGAGGAGAAGAGCTCTACAGCCAGGAAGCTTTCCTGACAGCCATACAGGACCAGAAGAGTCTGCTTTGGTAAGTCAAGTTGTCTTCCTGTTCCCAGGAGAGGGAAATGCCACCATCGAGGAGCCCTTATGCCAGTTTTATGGGGCAACAAGAGATTTATTCAGGTTGTAAAAGTTGCCCTCTCATACTCTGAAGAGGAGCATGCCACAGCAAGGAAGCTTTCATGCCAGCCACTTAGGGTTAGAAAAGACTTCTTTTGTAGGGAGAGTGTCACTCACCTTCCCTCAAGAGGGGAGTACCACATCCAGACAAGCTTTCCTGCCAGGCATGCAGGACCACAAGGGACTTCTTTGCTAGGACGAATTATCCTCCCTTTATGTACAGAGAAGAGTGCCAGAACCAGAAAGATTTACCTGCCAGCAGCGCCCAGGACCAAAAGGGCAGCTTTAGCAGAGATAGTTGCCCTTCTATTCCCTGGATAGGGGAGAGCTACAGTCAGGTGAGGATTCCTGTAACCAGTTGGTACCACAAGGGATTTGTTTGATAAAGAGAGTTGTCCTCCCATTCCCTGAAGAGGAAAGTATGATAGCCAAGAAGTTTTCCTATAAGCTACTCTAGACCAGAAGGGACTTCTTTCAAGAATTGGGAGCCACAATGTTGAAATGTTGGCCCTTCCCTGAGCCTTTGTCTACTCAGTCAGGTATAATCGCCCTACCAACCAGACACTTTTGGAGTAGATATGCAGGTACACTTGGACATTACCAAGTAGCCAGAATTGAAAGCTGCATTACTGAGAAGTTGTTGCTTCCCTGAGCCTTTACTTGCTCAGGTAGGAATACCTGCACTCTCAACAAGCTCCAGGAAACAGCAGAAATACATAGCCATTAGCAGCTACTGAGACTTGGAGACTAAACTGTTGGGACCTTGTCAGTTTCCCGGTCCTTTCCCCTAAACAATATATTTCAGGCATAACTCCTAGGACTTTGCTTACCCTTACAGGGAACCTACACACACACACCCTCCCCCAATCAAACTAAGGGCAAGACAGAGAAGAAGGCCCAGCTGGGCAAAGGCAAAGACCCAAACTTCCTGTCCTTCAAAGGACAGCTGGATGAGAAGTTTGCCACAGGAAAAAGGAAACAGCTCTCTCCAAAGACCACCAGTATGGAAGAATGCCATTGGAAAACTTAAACAGAGGCAACACGAGTCTGCAACTTGTCAATTGCATCATAAAGATGCTACTGTAAATTACCTATATAGACAAAATAGAAATAGACTAATACTTACCAAGATAAACTTCACATAATGTCAGGAAAGCAGCAAGTAGCTTAAAACATTAGGAAAAGAACAAATCCTTCTTTTCTTCTTTTTTAAAGAAAAACCTTGCTTTTAAGAAAAGATAAGCCTTCTTTTAAATAAAAACAGACTATATTTCACACCCAATGACTATGCAGAGACAAGGAAGTAGAGGAAATATATTGACACAGACTTTAATTGATAGTATAGATAAAGAGGTACAAGAACTTAAAAAATCATCACAAGACAGAGAGGGTACAGCCAACACAGTATTAGAAATAACAAAACAAAAAAACATGAAAATGCAATCCAGAATATTATGGCAGAAATGGCAGAAGTGTCAAACACATTGCTAGGACACAAAAGTAGAACTAAAGAGATGGAACAGAGACTCAGTTAGCTGGAAGACAAGAGCCTCACTGGAAACATACTGAAAGAAAAATCAGAGATGAGATGTAAAGAAAATGAAGAAAACATTAGAACTATGTGGGATGACATTAAAAAAAAACAACGTATGTATGATTGGAATTCCAGAAGAGGGGAGTGATAGGAAAATCACTGAGAAAATTGTGGAAGAAGTTCTTGAAGTAAACTTCCTAGGTATTTTGGAGAATGGGGAAATCCACATTGAAGAAGCACAGCAAACACCAAATAGACTAGACTAAAAAAAGAAAACCATCAAGACCTATCCTAGTCAAATTTTCCAAATTAAAAGATAAAGATAGAATTCTAAAAGCAGCACGAGAAAAACAGAGTCACCTAAAAAGGGGAAACAATTAGATTAAGTTCTGATTTCTCAGTAGAAACCATACAAACTAGAAGACAATGGGATGGAATATACAAAAAGTTGAAAGAAAACAATTGCCAGCCAAGGATACTATACCCAGAAAAGCTCTCCATCAAAGATGAAGGAGAAATTAGATACTTTGCAGAAAAGAAGAAACTTAAGGAATTTGTCAACACAAGATCAAAATTACAAAAAAAAAATATTTAAGTGAAGTCCTTCACACGAGACAACAAAGGAAAGTGGATAGACCGTAGTAACCAGAAACAACAGAAAAGAAAAAAAAAGAAAAGAAAAGAAGAAAGAAAGAAAGAAAGAAAGAAAGAAAGACATGACAAAATGGCAAAAGCAAAACCTGGTCTGACAATAATCACACTTAATGTTAATGGATTAAATGCACCAATTAAGAGAAAAAAAGAGTAGCAGAATGGATAAAAACCCAAAGTTCATCAATATATTGCCTACAAGAGACAAATCTTAAAAAGAAGAGAAAGACTCAAAATCAAAGGCTGTAAAAACAATATTCCAAGCAAATGGCAACCTCAAGAGTAGCAATACTAATCTCAGATAAAATCGATTTCAGAATGAAAACCACAATAAAAGATAAGGAAGGGCATTACATACTGATTAAAGTCACAGTAGATCAAGAAGACATAACCCTGGTCAACATTTATGCACCAAATGATAAACCTGTAAAATACATAAAACAATGGTTAACAGAACTGAAGAAAGAAATAGACAGCACCACAATAGTAGTAGGAGATTTCAACACACCACTTTTACCAAAGGATAGATCAGTCCAAAGGAAACTCAAAATAGATGCAGATAATCTAAACTATACAATCAGCCAAATTGACCTTGTAGATGTATTTAGGGTACTACACCCAACTAAAACTCAATTCACTTTTTTCTCAAAAGCACATGGTACATTCTCCAGAATCAATCACATATTAGGACACAAAGCAGGCATCAACAGCAACAACATTGAAATTATACAAAGTATCTTCTCAGATCACAATGTTATAAAACCAGACATTAATCACAGGAAGGTTAAGCCTACAAAACCACTCATGTGGAAGCTAAATAACACTCTGCTAGAACATGATTGGTTATAAAAGAAATAAATAATGAAATAAAAAAAGATCATTGAAACAAAGGACAATGAAAATACAACATACCAAAACTTCTGGGCTACAGCTAAGGCAATCCTCAGGGAGCAGTTCATAACAATAGGTACACACATAAAAAAGGAAGAAAGAAAAAAATATCAATGATCTAACTAAACACCTTCACCAAATAGAAAAAGAACAACAATCTAATCCTACAGTCTCTAGAAGAAAAGAAATTATAAGACAAGAGTTGAAATAAATGAGACAGAAAACAGAAAATAAATTGAAACCATCAATATGATCAGGAACTGGTTTTTTGGAAAGGGTCAATAAAATTGACAAACCACTGGAAAACTTAACAAAAGAAAAAAGAGAAGATACAGATAACTCAATTAAGAAATTATAGAGGTGACATCACAACAGAACCAGATGAAATTAAATCTAGAGTATCAGAATACTTTGAAAGCCTATACTTTGATAAATATGAAAACCTCGAGGAAATGGAAAAATTAGTTGGAAGTCAAACCCTACTCAGATGGGCAAGGACAGATATAGAATACTTGAACAGACCCATCACAAAAGAAATTGAAACGGTCATAAAAAAACTTAGCCATGTACATAGGGTCGTTATGAGTCACAAGCGACTCGACAGCACATAACAACAATAACAACATAAGAAAAGTCCTGTACAAGATGGTTTCACAACTGAATTCTACCAAACATTAAGAGAGGATCTATCACCAATTCTACTTAAGTTATTTAAACAAATGGAAAAAGAATGAACATTCCTAAAGTCATTCTAAGAAACAAGCATAACTCTAAAACCAAAACCAGGTAAAGATATTACCAAGAAAGAAAACTGCATACCAATATCTCTCATGAAGTTAGATGCAAAAATCCTTAACAAAATCCTAGCCAATAGAATCCAAAAGCATATAAAAAAATAATTTGCCATGACCAAGTTGGATTCATAATTGCTATTGCAAGGATGGCTCAATATAAAAAAAAGCAAGCAACGTCATCCACTATATCAACAAAGCAAATGACAAGAACCATACAATCTTCCAATTGAGGCAGAAAAGGCATTTGGCAAAATCGAACCTCCCTTCCTGATAAAGACACTTAGCAAAATTAGAATAGAAGGGAATTTCCTCAACATATTCAAAAGTATATATGCAAAACAAAGAGCCAACATCATTCTCAATGGAGAAAGACTAAAAACATTTTCCTGGCTTAATGTTGTGAAAGGGGCAATACTACCAAAGGCAATATACACGTTCAATGCAATCCCAATACAAATACCAATTTCATTCTTCAATGAGATGGAAAAGGCAATCTCCAGCTTCATTTG
>NW_006399928.1:4412460-4414778 GCF_000299155.1 Elephantulus edwardii | reverse complement strand
CATCAATGCCCTGTGCTTCAGTCCTAACCGCTACTGGCTCTGTGCTGCCACAGGTCCCAGTATCAAGATTTGGGACTTGGAGGGCAAGATCATTGTAGATGTACTGAAGCAAGAAGTTATCAGCAACAGCAGCAAAGCTGAGCCACCCCAGTGCACCTCTCTGGCCTGGTCTGCTGATGGCAAGACTCTGTTTGCTGGCTACACAGACAATCTGGTGCGAGTGTGGCAAGTGACCATTGGCACTCGGTAGAAATTTATGGCACCACTTTGGAAATAAAAAGTTTGGCTTAAAAAAAAAAAAGACACAGTAAAATGCCTAAATAAATGGAAAAATATGTCCTGTTCATGAATTGGAAGACTCGATATTGTGAAAATGACAGTTCTACCAAAAGCAATCGACACGTTCAAAGCAAACCCAATACAGATACCAAATTCCTTTTTCAATGAGATCCAAAGGGAAATTGTCAAGTTTATTTGGAAAGGCAAGAGACTCTGAATAAGCAAAACACTTCTGAGAAACAAAAATGAAGTGGTAGGCATAGCACTGATCTCAAAACATACTATACAGTCGTAGTAATCAAAACAGTGTTGTATTTGTACAATGACAGGTACGTAGATCAATGGAACAGAATTGAGAACCCAGATATAGACACAGCTATCTATGGTCAACTGAATTCGACAAGGAAATGTTGTTGGTTTTGCATACTGTAGAGTTGAAAACATCCCATAGTTGACCCTCCAGTGTTTTTTCAGAGGCAATTAATTGCATGGGAGGAGATTGTTTATCCTTCTCCCACAGAGCAGCTAGCTGGTGGCCTCAAATTGTCTGCATTTCTGACTGCAGCATAGCTTTGTGCCACTAGGCCACCAGAGCTCCCTCAAGGAAATAAAACATATCAAGTGGGTAAACGATAACCTCTTCAACAAATGGTACTGACAAAACTAGTCTACAAACTGTAGAAAGCTGAAACAGGATCCACATCTCACACCATACACAAAAATAAACTCAAACTGGATTTAAAAACCCTGAGATTTAAATCCCCAAACCATAAACTTCATCAGAGACAAACTGGGATTAAGTTTAGGTGGCCTACTCTGTGGTATAGAGAGACTCACAAATACAGCCAGAAGTGCACAATCTGGAAAGGATAAAATTGATGAATGGAACCTGCTAAAGATTAAATCCCTGTGTGCACCAAAACCATTTTCCCACAGAGTGAAAAGGAAACATACTGACTGGGAACAAACATTTGGCAATACCATCTCAGAGAAGGGTCTCATATCAAAAGTTTACAGAATCCTACTGGGCCTCCAGAAGAAAAAGACTGATAATACAATTACAAAATGGGCAAAAAACACGGAAAGAATTTTCACAGAGGAAGATATTCAGATGGCCAACAGACACATGAATAAATGCTCAAACTCCTAGCAATAAGAGAGATGCAAATCAAAACCACAATGAGATACCATCTAATGCCAGTAGCACTGGCAAAGTTTAACAGGATAGCAAGTAATAAATGTTGGAGAGGATGTGGCGAGAACTCTTATACATTGTTGTGGTATTGTAAAATGGCACAACCATTTTCAAAGGCACTTTGGTGCTTCCTTAAAAAGTTGAACATAGAAATTCCATATGACCCAGCTATTCCACTGCTTGGAATATACCCTGAGAGAATGAGAATTGAGGCACAAATGGAGACTTGTACACCAATGTTCATAGCAGTATTATTCACCATTGCAAGAACATGAAACCAGCCCAAATGTCCAGCCATAATTGAATGAACTGAGAAATTATAGTACATTCATATAATGGACTACTACACAACACGCAGGAACAATGATTTTATAAATTACTACCCAATTTGGGAGGAACTGGAGAGCATTATGCTAAGTGAACTAACTCAGTCACATGAGGACAAATACTGTATAAGACTATTATTGTAGAATGAGTATGAGGATCCAAGGAGGATGGTAGCAGAGGGACGAGGATGGGCTGGAGGGGGTAATCATAAGGTTGCACAATTTGATGGGCGGGAGTGTGAAGGAAATGGGAAAATTTGGGGTGAAAAACAGTGTATTAGAACTTTGTAAACAAACGGGTATAAAATTTTAAAAAAATACTGAAGTGGGGGAAGGGAGGGAGAGGAGCTAAAATGTGCAACAATATATAAATGAAAATCTAACTTTTCTGTAAATTTTCATTAAAATCATAGTTTTTACTCAGGGTGGGGGTGGAGGGAAGGGACGTGGGAATTGTATACTAATGAAGGCATTTTTTTCTTCTTTTTTTTTCTTTTTTCTCTCTTCGGAGGAGGAAG
>NW_006399928.1:4406199-4412360 GCF_000299155.1 Elephantulus edwardii | reverse complement strand
AAAACAGTTAATGTGAAAAAAGCTTTTCAAAATGAAAACACAATATATCAAAACCTTTGAGATACTTCTAAGGCAGTCCTCATGGAACAGTACTTAGCAAAAGGCAAATACACACACACACAAAGAGAACATTAATGACTTAACCCCTACATCAAATAGAAAAAGAATGACAAGCAAACACTACAGTCTCTAGAATAAAGGATAAAGACAGAAGCTGAAGTCAATAGGATAGAAAATAGAAAAACAATTGAAACCATCAACAAGACCAGGTGCTGGTTCTTTGAAAGGATCAATAAAATAGACAACCCATTGGCAAACTTAACAAAAGACAAGAAAGAGAAGACACAAATTACTTGAACAAGAAATGAAAGAGGTGACAGTATAACAGAACCAGCTGATATTAAAGTTTTAAGTATTGACTATTACTTAAAGCTATACTGATAAATGTTAAAACCTAGAGTAAATGGAAAATTCCTAGAAATCCACATCCTACCCAGATTGACACGAATGTAGAACGCTTGAACAGACCCATCGCAAAAGAAGAAATTGAGCAGGTCATAAAAAGACTACTTAAAAAAAAAAAAAGTCCTGGCCCAGGTGGCTTCACAGCTGAATTCTACCAAACATTTAGAGATGAACTATCACCAATTCTACCGAAACCATTTTTTAAAATAAAACAGAAGGAACACTCCCAGGGTCATTATATGAGGTAAGCATATCCCTAGTACTAAAACCAAGCAAAGACATTACAATAAATCAAAACTCTACATTAATATATCTCATGGACATAAACGCAAAAATCTTTAACAAAATTTTGGCCAATAAAATCCAAAAGCACATAAAAAATAATTCATGATGAAGTGGGATTCATAACAGGTATGCAAGGATGTTTCAACGTAAGAAAAACAATCAACGTAATTCATCATATTAACAAAACAAGTAACAAGTTCCTGTCAGTTGATGCCAAAAAGGCCTTTGAAATAATCTAACAATCCTTTCTCATTAAAACACTCAGCAAGGTCCCCTACAGACATAGTGACTGCCGCTTCTGCCGCTGGCCCCGGGGCGCCGGTGTCACCGGACGACTTGCTCCTGAAAGGTGACGCTGAGAAGACCTAAGAGGACAGAAGAGGCTGGAAGAGGACGACCATGACGAGCTAGATGAGACTCTGTCGGAGAGACTATGGAGACTGACGGAGATGTTCCCGGAGAGAGTCCGCTCTGCGGCCGGAGCCACGTTTGATCTCTCACTCTTTGTGGCTCAAAAGATGTACAGATTTTCCAGGGCAGCCTTGTGGATTGGAACCACTTCCTTTATGATCCTTATTCTTCCTGTTGTCTTTGAGACAGAGAAATTGCAGAGAACAGCAGCAGCAAATGCAACAGAGGCAGATACTTCTCGGGCCCAACACTGGGCTGTCTGGAGGAATGCCAGGGGCCCTACCATCACTTCCTGGAAAGATCTAGATTGTTACTGCTTAATCTGAGCTGTCTTGGATGAAGTTTGAAATTTACTAGTGTTTGAAATGCTGATTTCACACACACACACACACACACACACACACACACACACACACATTGGCACATTGCCTGATGGGGACAATTTCTTCCTTGAGACTCCCAGTATCCAAATGCGCCCTTTACTTTGCCCTGACTTCTGTCTTCACTCTCACATCAGAGTCTGGTAAAGCAAACGGTTATTTGCCGTCCTCCACCCCCGCTATGTTGCTCTTAGTTATTCTGCAAGACCCCCCCTCACTCTCCCACTGTGGGGTAGGAACCAGTAGGAATGAACCCAAGAGTTAATGATTGGGTTCTTAAAGAATGGGAGAGGTGGGGAGGTACATGCACACAATATGACGAAGCGCATCGTGGCTGTGGGGCAGCCGCGTGCACCCCCAGGTGTTGGAGGGAGAAGGGTCCGCACTGCTCCTCCACAGGTGGAGCCTGGAGGACAGCAGCAGTTCCTCTCTGAATTCTGGCTGTTTGACCTCTGTGTACATGAGAAAACAAGTCAGTACTCATTTTTTTCTATTTAAATATTAAAAACTATTACAACTAAAAAAAAAACACTCAGCAAAATAGGAATCAAAGGGAATTTTCTCAACATAGTGAAAAGTATTTACTAAAAACCAAGAGCCAAAATCATTCTCAATGGAGAAAGAATAAATGCATTTCCCTTGCAGACAATGATGAGACAAGGATGTCTGCTATCACCACTCCTACTCAATATTATATTGGAAGCACTTGCTAGGGCAATATGAAGACAGGGGCATAAGAGGCATCCAAATTGGCAAAGAGTTAGTTAAAATGTCACTATATGCAGATGATATGATAGTGTACACAGAAAACCCCAAAGACAAAAAAAAAATAAAAAAAATCCTGGTAGACCAATTTAGTAGAGAGGCAGGATACAAGGTCAATAAACAAAAAATCAGTGGGATTTCTCTACAACAACAAAGAAAACACGTAAAAGTAATGTCAACCACAAAATTAAGCATGTGGAAATAAACTTAACTAGAGATTATCAACTAGGTAGGTTGACATCATGACTGTGGCAAAGGGTTTGAGTGTATCAGAGATGGAATAGCACAGTGTTCAAATTGGTTGTTCATAGTACTGTTATGCCTTCTACCTGACTCAATGGCACCTAACATGAACAACAACAGAGACACAAAAGATTTTTATAAGAATATCACATGTAATCAAGATTCTGCTGAAGATTATCTAAAAATGACTGGAACAGCACATCAACAGAGAACTGCCTGAAGTGCAGGCTGGATTTAAAAGAGGCCGTAACACTAGGGATATTATAGCTAATGACAGATGGATCTTGGCTGAAAGCAGAGAGTACCAGAGGAATGTCTATCTGTGTTTCATTAACTATGCAAAGGCATTTGACTGTGTAAATAACAATAAACTGTGGCTGACTCTGAGAAGAGTAGGAATCCCAGAACACTTGATTGTGCTTATGCAAAACCTATACTTGGACCAGGAGGCAGCCATCAGAATAGAGCACTGAAATACTGCATGGTTCGAAATTGGGAAGGGTGTGCATCAAGGATGTGTCCTATCTCCATATCTTTACAATCTATATGTGGAACAAATTATCCAGGAGGCTGGGCTTTATGAGGAGAAATGTGGCATCAGGATTGGAGGTAGACTCATCAACAATCTGCCTTATGTAGATGACATAATCCTGCTTGCTGAAACTGAGGAGGACCTGAAGTGCTTGCTACAGAAGGTCAAGGACTGCAGACTTCAATATGGATTGAAGCTCAACATCAAGAAAACAAAGATTCTCACCACTGGGCTGATTGACAGCATCATGATGAATGGTGGAGAGATTGGGATTGTCAACAGCTTCAGTTTTTTTGGCTCTACAATTAACACTTATAGTACTAGCAGCCAGGAAATTAAAAGACGAATTGCATGGGGAAAGTCTGCTGTCAGAGGCCTCTCCAAAGTACTGAAGAGCAATGATGTCAGTCTGGAGACTAAGACGTGCCTGATCCAGGTTACGGTCTTTGCAATTACTTGCTATGCATCAGAAAGCTGGACAATGACTAGGGATAATAGAAAGAGAACTGATGCCTTTGAGCTGTGGTACTTGAGAAGAGTATACCATGGACTGCTAGGAGAACAGACAAGTTCATTCTGGAGAGGGTGAAGCCAGGCTGCATCTTGGAGGCAAGGATTCTGAAGTTTCATCTGACAATCTTTGGACAGGTTGCAAGGCAGGATCAGTCCTTGGAGAGGGATGTCATACTTGGGAAGGTGGAGGGACAGTGCAAGAGAGGAAAACCCTCAATGAGATGGACTGATTCAGTGACTGGGGTAATGGGGGTAGGTGTATCAGAGACAATGAGATTGGCACTGGATAGAGCAGGGTTTAGGGCTGTTGTACATAGGGTCGCTGTGAGTAGCAGGTGACTCAACGGCATATAACAATAACAAGAAGGAAAACTACAAAATATTGTTGTTGTTGTTGTTGTTGTTATGTGCCGTCGAGTTGCTTGTGACTCATAGCGACCCTATGTACAACAGCCCTAAACTCTGTTCTGTCCTGTGCCAATCGCACTGTCTCTGACACTCCCATCCCGATTATCCCAGTCACTGAATCAATCCACCTCATAGAGGGCCTTCCCCTCCTGCATTGTCCCTCCACCCTCCCAAGCATGATGTCCTTCTCCAAGGACCGGTCTCTCCTTACAACATGTCCAAAGTATGTTAGATGGAGCCTCAGAATCCTTGCCTCCAAGGAGCCACCCGGTTTAGCCCTTTCCAGGATGAATCTGTTTGTTTTCCTAGCAGTCCATGGTACTCTCAATACTCTTCTCCAGCACCATAGCTCAAAGACATCAATTCTCCTTCTATCCTCCTTGGTCATTGTCCAACTCTCTGATGCATAACAAATGATTGCAAAGAGCTACTTTGAGAAAAAGAAAAAACCTAACTAAATGGAAAAACATTCCCTGTTCATAGATAAGAAGACTCAACATAGTGAAAATGACAGTCCTACTAAAAGTTTGTACTCAACTTGATGGTACCTAACAACAACAACAACAATCAAAAGTAATCTATATGCTCAATATAACCCCAATACAGATAGATGCCAAACTCATTATTCAAAGATAGAAAAGACAATTGACAAATTTGTTTGGAATGGAAGGTAACTACAAATAAGCAAAGCTCATCCAAAAACTAAAACTGAAGTGGGAGACGTAACACTCCCTGATCTAAAAACCTACAACACAGCCATAGTAACCAAAACAGCATGATACTGGTACAATGGCAGACACACAGACTAAAGGAATAGAATTTATAACTCAGAAATTAGCCCATATACCTATGGTCAGTTGGTATTTGACAAGGAATCAAAACCTATTAAATGGGGAAATGACTACCCCTTCAACAAATGGTGCTGGAATAACTGAACATCTACCTGCAGGAAAAAGAATCCACATCTTACACCACACACAAAAAATCAGCTCAAGGTGGATCAGAGAACTAGGGGTAAAAGCCAAAACCATAAAAAAATAAGAGATAACAAAATAGGATCAAGTTTAGAAGCCCTAGCCTATAGCCAAAAATTCACAACCAGGAGAGGATAAAAATCAATTAATGAGACCTTTTTAAAATTAAGTTTTCCTTATAAAGACTTTTTTTTTCTCTCTGTTGTTCTGTGTACATAAAACAAACAAACTTTTCCCAATAGAGTGAAAAGAAAAACCTACAGACGACAAAAAAAATTAGCAATGACATCTCAGACAAGGGTCTCATAATTAAAATTTACATAATACTAAATGGCCTCCACAAGAAAAAGACTGATAGATAACCTGATAACAAAATGGGCAAGAGACTTGAAAAGACTTTTCACAAAGGCATTCAGATAGCAAACAGACACATGAAGAAATGCTCAAAGTCACTGACAATCAAAGAGATGCAAATAAAAACAATGACATAGCATCTCATCCCAGTTGTTGTTGTTGTTAGTTGCCATCGAGTCAAGTACAACACATAGTGAACCTACGAACAACAGATCCGAACCCAGTCTTATCCTGTGCCATCCTCACAATCTCTGATACACTTGAGCCTATTGTGTAGCCACTGTGTCAATCCATCAGATTGAGGATATTCCTTTCCTACTTTGTCCTTCCACCTTTCCAAGCATGATCTCCTTCTTCAAAGAATAACCTCTCCTAACAATATGTCCAAAGTATGTGAGATGAACTTCACTGTCCTTGTCTCCAAGGAGTGCTTTGGCTGCATCTTCTCCAAGACATATCTATGTTCATTTGGCAGTCTGGGTTATTCACTACTCTTCTTCAACACTTCCGTAGTTTATTAGGAAAGCAAGTAATAAATGTTGGAGAGGACGTGGAGAGATCAGAACACTCATACACTGCTGGTGGAATTGTAAAATGGTACAACCACTTTGGAAGACAATTTGGTATTTCCTCAAAAAGCTGAGCATTAGTACATTCATACAATGGAATACTATGCAGCACATAGGAGCAATCATTTTGCAAATTGCTACCTAACTTGAGAGGGACTGGAGAGCATTATGCTGAATGAACTAATTCAGTCCCACAAGGACAAATACTGTATAAAACCATTATTGTAGAATGAGTATGAGGATCCAAGGTCGGGGAGGAGGG
>NW_006399928.1:4387186-4406039 GCF_000299155.1 Elephantulus edwardii | reverse complement strand
TTTTAAAAATTTTATTATTTTTGTGTGAGTGTACCGTCAAATCAGATCTGACTGGTACAGGAGGAGATTGTCCCTCCTTCCCCGGCAGAGCATCTTGTGGACTTGAACCGCGCGCCTCTGGGATTGTAGTTGCAGCTCCTTGCCACTAAGCCACTAGAGCTCCCCAGAGTATATTTTCTAAAAAGTATCTAAGCATTGAAATCCCATCTGCTCCAACTATTCACTGCTAAGTAATATACATCAAGGAAATTTAAACTGAGACATGAACAGAGATATGTACATTTATGTTCATAGCAGCTTTATTTATAATAGTAAGAATAAGAAAACAGTGAAAACACCCATCAACAAATTAATACATTAGGACACCGTGATACATTCACATGATGTAATACTATATAACACTGAGGAACAACAATTTCACAAAATATAATATGGAGAGTCTAGAAAGCATTATACTAACTCAGTGTCTTAAGGGCAAATATTATATAAGACGATTATTGTAAAAATAGAAGGATAACCTGTAATGTGTATAAATGTTCAAAAGGGGAAGAGAAAAGGGGAGGGAGGCAGTAAATGGGGAAGGGTGGAAATCCTTAGGATAGCAGAGTTTAGTGGATAGATGAGAGGAGTGAAGAAACAGGAAAGATTCAATGAGGACTCAAAAAGATGGAGTAGGCATAGATCAATAGTAATTAATTACATACAATGCAATGTATATGAATGATTGTATTAAACACAATGTACATAAATGAAACGCAATGTAAATAAAGTATTTTTAAAATGTCTTTATCTCAAAAATAAAAAGAAGCACTACACCAAGTCTGAGATTTCTCTGAAAATCTCTGACTCTGCAGCTAATAGCAGAGCAAGGGCAAGTTTATTGATGCATTGTTTTCCTTTTGATACATTGTTAAACTGCTCTTTGATGCTGGTATTATCTAATAGCTATATTACAGCTGTGTTAACTGTTATTCATGTGTGAATAATCATACTATCTTTTACTCATGGGGCATTATTTTTGTATATCTGACCACCTCCGAATATCCAATTCTTCAATCTAATGGGCTTTGTTTTTCCTCTGCATTGACCTGATAAAATCCTAGGGCCATTGTGATTGCTTCTCACCCAATACACTTAAATTTCTGAAAGGCAGAAATCATGTTTCAGATGGCTAAATTTCTACCAGTGTCCTACAAAAGGATGAGCACATTGGAGATGCTCTGAAAAGACTTGCTGAATATAGGTGTCAGACCTAAAAGTAGGTGGAAATTTCACTTTCAAAATTCTAAAAACTAATACTTATGCTCTGCATATGTTTATGTACTGTGGTTTTACGTCTAATTGGATTGAGAGTCTAGGGAGGTTGTTGGGTAACACACTAGATGAGGATTAAAGTGCTTATAACTTCTTCCATTCTTCTTCCAGGATTGATTCTGGGATACCTTAACCTGTGGAATATGCCATGCAGCCTCCTGGGTCCTGAATAGTGTCTGAAATCTTCATGGTAGCATGTAGAAGTTTTATGTCAATTTATACAACATGGTATATCTAGGGCTTCCCAGGATCACCTGTTTACATGACTATAAGATTAATGAAAATATTCATTATTTATATACTCAGTACAAATCTTGGTATGATCTTTCTTCTCATATCTTTCTCTATTACGCTATTAACTCAGCCTTCAAGTGGCTCTTCTGTGATTTTATTAGATGTCTATCTTACTTGACAAGTAAAACTACTCTGCCTATTTTCATGTTCTCTATTATTTCCCCTGTCTTGAGCCTGTTTAATCACTGCCACAGTTAAAGATTCTCCAGAAAATTCTTACTTTGAACCAAAGGCTAGCAATTTAGAGATGTTGTTGAGGTAAAATGACTGATTCATAAGGTAAAAAAGGTGCCTTTCTTTCCTGAGATTGGCCACTACACCAGATAATTGAACACGGAACACTTTATTTGTGCTAAATGTAAAGGCTCTCTGGTTGTGCTTGCTGCCATTAACTTGCAAAGATGGAATTCTTTTTCAGTTCATTGTGAGACTTTGTCAAATATTTGCAGGAGAATTAGAGTAGTCAAACAATTGATAGCAAGGAAGGATTGTGGGTTGTGCTGAAATAGCTCAGCAAAGATTTGGTTGCAAGGAAACAAACCAAGTTCAAACCAGTAAATCTTGTTTTGTTTTGTTTTCAGCCTTCTCTCTTCTGGAAACACTGTGTTTCCCTCTTTCTGTTTTGGGAAATACTTCTTACCTTTTCAGGTCTATTCAGTTCTCTCTTTTCAGGATGACCTCACAAATGGGTCCATCCCCATGTCCATCTGCCTCATGACATAGACTGATTGATACTGTTAGTTCGTGTCACTTCTTCTATGCTAATTCTCTGTTTCTCCCTTCTGGAGTGCAGGACTATATCTTATTTAAAATTGAAGGCCCCTCTCCCAAATTATGCCATTGTCTAGCCAACATACTGATCAAGTGCTTATCCTGTACCAGAGTGTCTAGGTACTTTCCTATGCCCAGAAGGACAAAGAAGACTATAGAGAGTTACTCACAGAGGCAGAGTCTGTTGGCCCAGACCAATTGTCTGGATTGGCTGCAATGATACATTCAGATATGTTGGTCCTCATGAACTTGTTTATTGAAAAGTATTAAGCACGATTTTAGACATAAAACAAAAATAAGAAAATACAGAGAAGTCATAGTCACAATTACTATTGAGCAGGTCTGAATTAAGGAGTCAAAAAAATCATTTCCTCTTTTTTGTTTGCATATGGAAATGACCAAGGTACACTTACCCAAATAAGAGGGCAATGGGGATCCAATACCAGAACAGAACCACTTTAGAAGCAATAGGAGTAAGAGTGCCTGAATCTCTCAGGAGGCTAGCTACTTGAGAGACCTTGAAGTGCTGGAACTTCCAGCCCCAGATTGCTATATTGGAGAGTGGAGCATTAAGGCTATGGGAAGAGCCAGAGATAGCCCAGACAAGAGAGAAGGGAGGATCCTGGAGTGTGAGTAGAGTCAGGCTAGATGAGGGAAAGGAGAGACCCCAATTTAGCCTCATAAACCTGAATAAGAAGCCTCTGTGGTCTCAGACCAGGATGAATCACGGTGAGAAGGCAGATGGAGTTTGTGCCTTCTCTGGCTAGGATAACCTAGGCGCATAAGCAACATCCCCATACGTTCTCGGAACTTGACACCTACAAAGGCATATAACAGTGGGTTGAGGCAGCAGTGCATAAAGCCCAGACCTGAGGTAATTGACTTAGCCACATCAACAAATTTTTCTCGTCCACAATCGCGGGCTAAGGCCCCCAAGTCCATAAGGGTGTCCACCAGAACCACTAGATGATATGGAGTCCAGCACAGAGCAAAGACTACCACCACTACCACCACTATCCTCATGGCTCTCAGCCGCCGTTGGCCTCTGGAGACCAGCAGTACAGCCAGGATGCGGGCATAGCAGTAGGCCATGACCATCAGGGGCAGCAGAAAACCAGCAACCAGTTGCAGCATTCTCAGAGCTGTGTGGCCCACCTGAGGGAAGTTGTACTGGCAGTGGGTGGCATTGAGGCGCTCGTCATGGTGGGCTGACAGGAAGATTAGTTCCGGGAGGGCAAAGAGTAGACAGAGCCCCCAAACCACTATACAGGTAAGGGCCACTCGAGTTGGGGGCCCACGACGGTAGAGCTGAGTGGCATGCACTATGCTCAGGTAGCGGTCAAAACTGATGCAGGCCAACAGAAAGGCCCCTGCATAGAAATTTATATTGAAGAGAGCACCTGCCACTTTACAGAGCCCAGTGCCAAAGACCCACTGAACAGCAGCATCCACTGCCCAGAGTGGGAGAGTCAGCACCAGCAGTGCATCTGCCACAGCCAGATTAAGCAAGAAGGTGTCAGTGCTGCTCAGGACTTCCCGTTGCTTCAGCAGCACGGTTGCCACTGCACCATTGCCCAGCAACCCCAGTAGAAAGAGGAGGCCATAGAGGGTTGGTAGGAAGGCTCGATCAAAGTTCAGGCTGAAATCCTGTGGGCAGGGTGAAGAGGCACAGCAGAAGTCGGTCTCATTTTCCTCATAGTCATACGAAGAACTACAGTTTTCCAGGAGGAAGGCAAAATTAGAGGCATCTAGAACTTGATGTTTGCTCATCTGTGAGAAGAGGGAGGCAAGGACTGTGTAAAAGCCTTTGCAATCACTCCTTCAATATTTAGTCTAATGAATGGTTTTGAAGAAGTTTCTCTATAAGACAGGCTCTGTTAACTATCTATTCCTTTCTTTGAATTCCATCTGTCCCACTTTAGCTCTGAGATGCTAATTTCCCCTTTCAAGGTACCTTCTCTCTCACTTTCTGGGCCATCCAGTGACCCAGGGCTTCTCCTATATAAAGAGCTCTCTCCGCACTCTCTCTTCTGTCTCCTTTTTCTTCCTTCATTGCTTGTTGATCCCAGTGTCTACTTCAGTCACCGAGATGCCTCCTTATAGACTTCCCACTTGTCTGGGGACCCAAACTTTCTGTCTCCCATGGAAGCCTCTTCAAATCGCTGCAGCTCCAAAACATAAAATTTCTGCTCTGGTCCTTGCCTGTCCCCGCCACTGGGGGCTGTCCCACCCCCAACTCTAGTGGAAATATTCCTTACCCCTTCATCTATCCCAGTGCAAATTAAATCCAGCATAGAAAAGCCAAAGTTGAAAGAGCTGAAAGGAGCTTTATCACAGCTGAGCCTCTACCTATTACACATTTGCAGCTGAGGCACCAGAATGAGAGGAAGATATAGGCAAGTCAGTGCCCAAGCTAGCTTCCTAATTCCCCCATCCAGTGTGTCTTCACCCTAAGCTCTGCAATATCTGCCTACTTACCCAACCCTTCAGAACCCTTGGGTTGTGGGTCAGCCCTGAAGTTTCCCTATTGTCCTACGTTCACTCTCAGACCTGTAGACTGGCCAGGCTAGGAAATAGCACTTACCTCAGGGACCATGGCTGGGCTGTTGTTTTGGCAGTTGCTTACCCCTCTGCTTGGGTGCTTGTGGTTGGGAACCTACACTGCACAGAGGAAGAAAGAGTTCTGAGTGGTTCACAGCAGCAGCCTCTTCCATGAGGTGATCTACAACAAAATCTATTGAGACTCAAAATCACAAAAATCCTTTTTCCTGTCACTGCACTGACTGATTAAAGCTATTGTGAAAGAGGTGGCAATAGGCTTAGGGTCAAAAAGCTTGGGCCCTAGGAAGGGCAGGAGGTAGTTGGTAGAAGCTTCTATGAGGAGTGTGTAAAAACCATATAGCTGGGACAAGAAGGAAAACTACTCTGCTAGGGCTTTTCCTGAACTGGTTATTTTCAGTGCTCAAGAAATTATAATTTATTTTCATCTTTCCTAAGCTAGAATTGACCTCTACATGATTGTATAGATTGGACTACTAAATGGATTAAATTTAAATTAAAATAGTTTCTCTTTTCTTCCCCCGAGGCTCAATGCTGAGTACTCTCCCATTTTAATAATTTTTTTTCAAATCCTAAGACAATCATACCAACAAATTACTTCAAACACCCATCACCATCCCTATTTATCATCCATATTTTTTGATTGTCCATATTTCTTTCATCCTTCTTTCTGCTATTACTAGCTTTTCTGCTTGCACTTGAAAGTAAAACACAGTTCCAGGTTACAGCAAACTAGATAGCTTTGCTCCACAGCCTGGTTCCTGCTGAAGGGCCATCATAGGTTTAGAAACCCCAACATCAGAAATCAGCTTGTACTTCAAAAATGGACTTTTGAATACATTTCAAGCAGAGATGTCTTCACTGGCTTGTAGAAGAAAGAGAACTATTTCACAAATACCACTGTGTTTTAATTTCTTGAGGTTACCCAGGCCAAGACCATATTCCTGCAATGCTTCACTCATTGCTGTGTTGTCCCAGTCTTTGCTTACAAAGGAAAGATTCTCACACCCTGAGTTCACACATTGAGGCTGAGGTGACAGTGTCACAGGAGATGCACTCATCAATTCAACATCCATCTGATGATAAGGGAACTCAGCCTCTGGAACTACATCTGTGATCATTTCACAGATTGTCTCAGGAGAGGTTGCTTCCACTGTACAGGTCTCAGGTTTGTTGTTCATAAGCTGCTCAAAACTACTTTCCAGTGGGTGGAGCCACAATTTTGATCTGCAGAGGAGGTGGCTGTTGCTGTAAATGGATTCGAACTTTCTGAGATGGAGGTTGTTGCATAGCCTGGAGCAGGGGAGGTTGCTGCACAATGATCACTTGCTGAGGCATTTGTTGAAATGGAGGAGGCTATAATTGAGGTGGAGGCAGTTGCGTAGAAGCAGTAGCAGCTGCTGCTGCCTGTGATACTGACTGAGTGATAATCTGGGCTTGCTGGCTGGGCTGGATAGTAGTTGTACTGGTTTGGCCTAGCTGGAGCCCACAAGAGGTCACCACTGTAGCTGGAATAACAATAACCATCCATCCTTGAGACAAAGTAATAGAGAAAGGTAATACCTGCTTAATAATAATCAATTTGGTGATATTTGGCTGGCCCCCAACCCCTGAAGATGCCTGGTTTGCAACATACAAAGAAAAGAGTAGCATTAACAACAATGGAAGGGGATAAAGCAGGGGGCTCAGTTGAGGTTGGTTCTGGAGATGCTTGATCAACAGTAGCCATGGGAGGTGGAGAGGGCCCTGTGCTGGATCCAATTCTACTTTCTTTACAGTAGACTGATACTCTTGGTTGTCTTTTTAAGCAGTAAGAGCCTTCAGATACTCTTTCTTGGTAGCTTCCGTTTTCAGCATATAAACCCTGTTTCTGCTTTTCTCCAAGACTGTCCCACATAGAGGCCACAATTTTTTAAACATCCCCAAAAGTGGTATTGGGATTCTGCCCCTTGATTGCAGCCTCTGTATTATGGGGGGGGGGAATAAAGCATATGTGGAAACTGCTTTTTGAGGTGCATTAGGATCTTTCTTCCTTCTCTTCTTTGGGGCCTGTTGCAGAATGTTGGGGAGGAAGGGTGGGCCTTCAACCATGACAGATCACCTAACCTCCAGAAAAATGCAAGCCTCCCAATGGCCTTTAATACAGGGTAGAGAAAACTCCCCTGTGTTTGGCTGTACCAGCTTGAGAAAGCTTGCCACCTGGGAAGACGGCTGCTGGGTCTGTTGAGCTGGGAGTGGTCCGCACAAGGCTGAGGTTTTCCTAACCAATCCACATGTCCCACATCTGTAAGCCCACCCTATCCTGTCTTTCTGTTTTCCTGGTTGTATATTAAGTGCTCTGCAGTCCCAATAAAACTGAGCTGGATTGACTTTCTGATCCTCTCCCAGAGTGGTGTATCTCCATTGTTTTTACCCATATCAGGGTGTCGCTGTCAAGTTGCCAACAAACTGACAGTGAGAGGGGCTATCTGCTTTTTCCATGCTTCTTCCACAAATATTGTCTGGCAATGAAGAAATCTTCAACACCATCCTCACGAAGTTAATTAATAGGTGAAGGGGTGATTGAAAGATTATCCTCAGATGACTGGGTAGTAGGCAGGATAATGCCATCCCCTAAGCTTAAACCAAGTTGATGACTCAGTTTTGACTGATCAATGGTGGTCAAATGGCTATGCCCCACTAAGCCAGATGTCATGTCTATCATTGGCACATCTATTGTAACAAGTAGGTTGGCACTGTAGTGAGTTCCTATAGAATGCTCCAAGTCCATGGTCAAGCTCCCACTCAGGAGACCCTTGCTTTGCTCCATCAAGCCATGAGTCATGCCCACAAGCATGTTCAATATTTGGACCCCATATTGGGCTGAAAAGTGGCCATCGTGTGAGGAGGAAGGGTCTGCCAGGTCATCACAGTAGCCAACCACATCTAAGATAGCCAGTGTGGGATCATCATCCAAGGAGATATAGGTGGAATATCAAGTTCCTCATCACCCAAGCTTGGTGTATGAAATGTCCTGGCCCCTAACAGGAACAGATGCAAGGACTCTATGATCATCAGGCAGTTGTCACCTCCTTTGGGAAACTTTATCTTTACACAACCACTGGCACTGTCTCCAAAGTTAAAATAACTTCTGATAGTGTAAGTTCGTAAGGAGTTGTGATGCTAACCCAGTCTACATCTCTTTGGTGGTTCAAATCTACCAGTGAGAAAGATGGTTAATCTCCTACTATATGAGAAGATAGATAATCTCCTCCTATGTGATTTACAGCCTTGGAACTCAATGGTGGGTCAGTTATGAGTCATCTCCCACTCTACGACAAGTCTAAACTTTTTTTTAAATTCTTAAAGCAACTAAAATATTTTAAAGACTATATAACTTTCCTATTAGGCCTGCTTATTAATTTATAGGGGAAAGGAAAAAGAAAAGAAACTACCTGTTAAATACTGACTAATGTGCCTGTGCTATTTTAAGTCGGTATCCTCTTAGAGTTCAGAGTTATTACACATAGGGTAGTAGTAACTCGATGGCATATATCAACAACAACAATCCTCTTTGATGTTGCCTCATTCCCCTGTGAGGTGAGATGAACACTTTTTGATCATGATGAAACAGACCTAAAAATGGGAAAGGCTTTAATGCTCTTAGTATCATACTGTCTTCAAATTTCTTTTTTTTTAGTAGACAAACTGTGATATACTACTGTTAGGAGAAAATAAACTAAAGCTACATAATTTAACGTAGTTCTGTCATGGAAAACCAATGACTTCATTGCAGATCAAGGATGTGGGGAAATAAATTACAAGATATTGTGTGTAGTTTGATATTACTTAAGTAAATTCTAAAAGCCACATGCAGAAAACAATATCATATTATCTTGGTATTCATCCTAATAATTTAAACACAAAAACTAGAGACACCATACATTCAGGAGAGCAATTGCTTTTAGAGTGAGACAAAAGGGAATGGAGTGGAGGAGAAATCCATTCAGACCTTCTAATTTTCAGTAAAGCTGTAAAATAGTAGTTTTACATCATTGCACTAGGAGTTATGACAGTTGTGTGACAGTTCTCCCAAGCAGTTTCACCATTTGCTCTATTTTCCCTTGTCTCAAGGTGAAAAGGGGGAAAACAAATGCCTTAGGGTCTCGTTTGCTGACAGATTGTTTCACCAAAGCCTCTATGCTTATATCTAGAACTCAGTTCTAGCTAGTTAACAAAGAGTGAGCTTCCTAGGCATCCAGGCCTTTTCACACCCCCAGCAGTTATGGACAAATATTACCATCCTTCCCCTAAAACAGGTTATCATCTCCAGGACCAAGACAGAGGGAAAGGAAGGCCTAGAGGATGTCAGGAACAGTGCAAGTGGAGAAGACAGGTGAGTTCCAGAAATCATACTAGTTAAGATAGATAGGACATGGAAAGTGATCACTACCTGTGGGAAGTGAGGAAAGGGCAGGACAACCTGGACCACAGTTTACCAGTTTTGATTTGTAAGGAGGATTGATTTCACTGGGAACTAATGAGGAAAAACAGGACAAAAAGCTAAATTTGTTTCATTTAAAAGGTGGTCTTATATTCTTCATTTATGGCCTTTCTTGATATAAAAATTGTCTTTTTATTTATGAAATATGATAAGAATAAATCATAATCTTGAAAATATATTCTGCCAGAAGAAATTATTAACTCAATGTGAGTCCTCCAAATATGTATTGAAACTGTATTAGTCCATGTGAATATAAGGAGTTTGGATAGTGCAAACAGTTGATAACCTAAAGATTGGCAATTTCATAGAGTTGCTATGAATTATAGTTGACTCAATGGCACATAACAACAACAGCGCCACCTCAAAATATATTGCTGCTGAGTTGGAACAGACTCAAAAGCCCTTTGGCGGGCTTTTATAGGTTTTAATATGAATTATCAAAGGCTTTAAATTGCATTGGAGGAGATAGTCCATGTTTCTCCCTCACAACTGCTAGTGGTTTCAATCTCCCCACCTTTGGATTGGCAGTACAGCTCCCAATCCACTAGGCCCTCAGAATGCCTAAAGTTACTAGTGTTTAGAACATACTTTATTAAAGTCCAAATGAATAGTTGATTCTTTCAGTAGTATTTATTGTGTGTCTACTCTGTTGAGACATCAAAGATGCTCTTGAAAATTGGTCTGGATATCATCATAAACAACATTTATTGAGTTTCTGTGTGCCAGGTGCTGTTCTAAGAGTTTTACATATGTCAGCTCATTTCATTTCTGTAACAGTCTTTTTAAAGGGGATGCTATTACCCTCTATTCTCAGAGGAGAAACTGGTGAGTTAGCTGTAACTTTTCTTGAATCTTAAAGTTCATAAGATTTTTAAGTGGCAGCGTGTAACTTTAAACTCGGGCATTTTAACCACACACTCTTAATCCTTGTGCCATTTTCAATTCTTTGGAGTAGGTGAGACAGACAGCCACCCTGAGAAGTATAATTTTCTGTGACAAATTTTGGAGCTCCAGTGGTGTAGTGTTTAGACATTAATCTACTGACGAAAGGTCAGTAGTTCAAATTCACTAGCTTCTCTGAGGGAGAAAGATAAACCAGCCCAGTTCCATAAAGATTTAGTCTTTGAAACCTTATCAGACAGTTCTACTCTGTCCTACTGGGTTGCTGAAGGTTGGGGGGAAAAATAAATAAATAAAAGTTTAAAAAAAAAGATTGGCAATTTGAGTATACCCAGTGACTTCCTGGAAAAAAGCCTAGTGATCTTATTCCTCATAGATGATAGTAAAAAAAACCCCTATAGAGCAGTTGTACTCTGTAGCATATGAAGTCATCATAAGTTGGAATGGAGGGCTACTTGATAGCATCATAGGAAATGTAGATTTCTAGAAATTTCTGGTCTTCTTCCTATGTCTAAGCCTTAATTGTTACATGAGGATAATATGAGAGAAGGTCAGGACAAGGGCTTTAGAAAGGTGAAGAGAACTTTTCTTCTGAGTAGTCTGCTCTGACAAGTCAGCCTGGGCTAGTGACCATGCGCTACTGCCATTGCTTTTTTTTTTTTTTAAATAGACGGAGAAAAGTTTTAATTGTCAATGATTTCACTTTACATGCAACCAACACTTTTGGTATCACCAGTCAGGAGATCAGGAGATGTATAGAATTGGGACAATCTGTCAGAGACTTCTCCAAAGTCCTGAAGAGCAATGATAACAGTTTAAAGTCTAAGACCAGTTTAAGACTAAGACCATGGCCTCAGGCCATGGTCATTTCAATCACTTGCTATGCATCTGTGAGCTGGACAATGAATGAAGATTACAGAACAATTGATGCTTTTGAGCTGTGGTGCTGGAGAAGAATACTTACTATCCCATGAACTGCCAAAAGAACAAACATATATTATCTTGAGAAAAGTTCAGCCAGAATACTCCTTGGAACTGCCATTGCTTTTGATGTCATTGTGATGCACAGTGAAAAGAACACTAAACTTACATGGGTTCCAACCCTTACACCATTCTGTTCAAGGTTAATGTGTCTTTGGACAAACTAGAACCTTTTTGACCTGGTTTTCTCAGCAGGATTCTTACAAGATGAATGGAGATAATCAAAGCTATAAGGCTTCTAGCACTTAGTAGAAAAACAATTGAGAATGTTGAGTGACAGGAACATTGGCCACTGGGAATTTCTTATGGCGTGTGTGATGTCTTGTGGCATGTGCAGGTGTGGGTTTGAGCCAAGGGCTTGTGTTTCAGAAAGGTTGCCCTTTGTGTTAGCTGGTAGAGTTTGACAATGCTAATCTAATCCTCGGGTTTACTAGCCGTGTGATCTTGGGCAAATCCTTTCACCTCTCTTTTTGCCTCAGTTTCCTCATCTGAAAAATGAGCATAAGGGTGGCACACATTTGATAGGGTTGCTTTGTAAACTGCAAGCAAAAGAGTATTTAAACTATCTGACACAGATTATAGATTCAGTGAACAACAGTTTCTTCATCCTGGCTAGAAACTTTCCACACTAAACTATTTCAGGTCTTTCAATGGCATAACTGTATCAGGTTTCATGGCTAAGATAACCAGGAAGATTCCTGTGTCATGAGGCTGAGCCATACCTTTAACTGACCCTTTACTTTGGCCTTTTCCAATTCCAAGCAGCCCTCAGGTCCACTCAGAGCTCTTGAGGAGATCTACTTAGCCAGGAGTCTATAATCTGGGTTCTGGCAGTTGCACCCTCAAGCTCTGCTCTCGAGAGCAGCCAGAGTGAAACCTAGAAGAGGAAGTTAGTCAGAGTAAAGTTTTCAGGACCCTACTTGTGGTCAAGGTGTGAAATGTGCACCTGGGTCTTCTCTGCCACTCCCCCTCCCCCAGTGGTTTTTTTTGGGTTTTGTGTTTTAGGGTTTTTTCTGTTTTTTTCACACCTCAGGCCCTGTGGTTTGGGGAGACAAGAGGGAGATGCAAAGATCTGAGCTCTGGGTTCAGTCTCTCACAGGAAAGAGGGCCTCAACCAGGTTGCCTAGGGAAGAAGTCCATTTCCTCCTTTTAGGGGGTCTGTTACTTCATAATTTCTCTTACAACTCTTCAGAAAGTCCCCTGGCACTCTGCTCCAAAAAGCAGAGTCTTGGGACTAAAGTTCAAGATTGTTAAAGTGGTTAGCTTTAATCCCTGAGGGGCTCAAGGGATTAATCACCCAGGCTGGAACTGAGTCTTTCTTATAAGAAATTAGAGAGAGTTCGAATCTGACTAAGGTGTGAGGATCTGCCCTAGACAGTGTTAGGACTTTGGACTTCTTCAGCTGGTCCTAAAATTTACAAGGAATGAAAAACTCAAGTTGCAAGGAAGCCAGGAACTGTTCCCTTCTGTCCTTCTTGTTTCAGCTTTGAGGCCCTACTTAGGGGTTTTCTAAATGCTGGGTCTAGAGGCTAGGGCTTAATTAGTTCAGTGAGTGGGAAGATAGGTCTAAGTTATGAGAATTAGTTATTAGAAATGTGAAAGCTCTTTCTCTAGTGACAAGAAATGTTAAAACTCTTTCTGGAACCAGGGACAAAAGGAGACAAAATTTAAGCTAGGTCTTAAAAAAACAGTGGCAATTGGAGAAGTGGGGACAGGTGCCAAAGCAGGAAAAGAGGAAGAGTTTGCAATATCCAGGGTTGTCAGTCTGGTTGGAATGGAAGGTGCTTGTAAGGAAGGTGTAGGATGATAATAGGGATCTATTATGATAGGGATCAGGACTACCACAAAACACATGACCAGATTATGATTCTCATCATTCTGATCTCTGCAGTGCCTAGAAACTCTTATATAATTTCCATTTAGCAAGACCTTATTTTTTTTATACACATGATGTCTTAAACCTTTCAACCACTTGTTATTGTAGTTGTTATGGCCATTGAATTGCCTATGACTCATATCAATCCTATATACTACAGTTCTGAACCCTGCCCTATCCTGAGCCAGTCTCACTGACTCCAACATATCTAATCTCATTGTCCTAGTTATCATGTCAATCAATCTCATCTAGGGTCTTCTGCATAGTCACTCTACCCTTTCAAGCATGATGTCCTTCTCCAAGGACTAGTCCCTCTTGGTCACATGCCCAAAGTATGTGAGAAAGAGCCTCAAAATCCTAGCCTCCAAGTAGAAACTTGGTTTCACCCTCTCCAAGACAAATCTATTTGTTGTTCTGATAGTCTCTTCTCCAGCACCCCAACTCAAAGGCATTGATTCTTCTTCTGTCATCTTTAGTCATTGTGCAACTCTCTGATGCATAGCATGTGATTGCAAAGACCATGGCCTGAATCAGGCACACATTAGACTCTAAATTGACATCATTGCTCCTCAGGACTCTGGAGAGGTACCTGACAGCAGTCTTTCCCAATGCAATTCATCTTTTTACTTCCTAATTGCTGGTGCCAAGAATGTTAATTGTGGAACCAAGCAAGCTGAAATTGTTAACTTCAATCTCTTCTTCATCCATCATGGTGCTGCCAATTTGCCCAGTGGTAAGAATATTTGTCTTTATGATGTTAAGCTTCAATCTATGTTTAAGACTACATCCTTGACCTTCTGCAGCAAATGCTTCAGGTACTCTTTAGTTTCAGCAAGCAAGGTTATGTCATCTTCATAAGGCACATTGTTGATGAATCTTCCTCCAATCCTGATGCCGCACTCCTTCTCATAAAGTCCAGCCTCTCAAATGATCTGTTCCACATATAGATTGAAAAACATATAGAGACAGGATGTACCGCTGATGTACTCCTTTCCTACTTTTGAACCATGCAGTGTTTCTTTGCTCTGTTCTGATGACTACTTCCTGGTCCAAGTATAGGGTTTGCATGAGCACAATCAAGTGTTCTGGAATTCCCATTCTTCTCAAGGTTAGCCACGATTTTTTGTGATCTGCACAGTCAAATGTCTTTGTATAGTCAATGAAACATAGATAGACATTCCTCTGGTACTTTTTGCTTTAAGCCAAGATACATCTGACATTGGCGATAATTTCTCTAGTGCATGGCCTCTTCTAAATCCAGCTTGTATTTCTGATAGTTCTCTGTTAATATACTGTTCTAATAATTTTTTATAATCTTTAGCAGAATTTTGCTTGTGTGTGATATTAGTGATATTGTTCGATAATTTCCACACTTTGTCAGTTCACCTTTTTTTTGATAGGAATAAATATAGATCTCTTCCAGTCCTTTGGCCAGATAGTTGTCCTCCAGATGCTGGTGGAGAGGGGAAAGAGATAAGATACACATGCCAAAGGGGAAGGCAGAGGGGTATGCAACCTTGAATCTAATGGTTACTTCTATAATGGGGAAATGTCTTTCATCTGCTCCTTTCTGTAAATGTCTGCCTGACACTGTTCTAAAGCTGAGTATTCAAATTAAGGCATACTAGGAAGAAGAATTAGCCATCTACTTCTGAAATAGCAGGCCTTCAGAAACCCTATGTATATAATAGAACACACTTAGACTAGCAGATGATTGGAATGTGGAATGTGAGAAGCATGAATGTAGGAAAATCAGACATTGTAAAGAAAGAAATGGGAGCGCAACCGGAGAGCTGGAATTTGAACCACACACAGGATAGCTGAGTCTCAGCCAAAAGACACCAGCCAAGCCACTGTGGAACCCACCTACCAGGAGCCAGTAGGGAGTACCCATTTACCACTGTGTGACTCTGGAGGAGCAACTGACCACCTGCAGCTTCCATGAGATTCCAGTGGAGCAACTGCTGCTGATCACCACATGACCCCAAGAAGCAACTGCACCCGCACATAGTGTGACCCCAGAGGAGTGACAGCCACTGCATGACACCCCCTGCGGCCCACTGCCACGTGACTCCACCGCAGGGCCTGCCGCCACATAAACCCCCAGCAGCACCCAAACCCCGCCCCCTGCCTCCCAGTGGTAGTGTCCCAGCCCTGTGTCCCCATGCCCCCCAAGCCCCGTGCTTCCTTCCCATCCCTCCATGGCAGCTCCACAACTATGCACCTCTGCCCACACCACAGCCCTGTGACCCCCACTGCACCCAAGGACCACTAGAGAGTCCTTCACACTGCACAGAGACCAAGCAATCCAACTAGCCATGGACAGTAGGCTTTCAAATCAGAACTTCTGTTGCAAAAGTTCCTTTTGGAGCTGCAGGAAGGCAAAGCCATGCTGTGGATCCAGTCATCACCTAAAGCCACCAGCCGAGCTGCTGTGGAGCTAATCTGGCAAGAGAAAGGCTGGTAGGATCCTGACTGGGTATTCTGGGGCACTGCCTATTACCTGGGAAAGCATCCAAGGGCATGCCCACTGGTGGGGAATTTGACCAAGCTCTCTTTGGGCCACACCAACTGCCCAGGAACGAGCCAGCCACTGGTAATCTGTCTGAACTTTTGTGGACTCTGCAGGCCAGCCAGAGCTTAGTGGGTTGGGGTGAATTTGACTATTTTTCAGGTCCCATTGGATCCAGGACCCTGCTTGGGCAGGGGCTGCTACATGAGGGTACCTTTGTAAGTGGCATGGGGCAGGGACCACCGAGTGAAAACCACTGGGTAGGAAATGGACAGTGGGAATTTGTGTAGGGACCCCAATCGTGAGTACATCCAGACAGCTGAGGTCTAAGCGAGGTTCCCCCAAGTGTTTGACCTGCCCTTGTGATCACCCCAACCCTGTGCCTGCCTCAATCCATTTGGCTCCACAACGGTGCCTACAAGTCCAGGCAATCAACTTGTCTTTAATCGGGAGCACCTTGACCTGTCTTACCAATAAGAGGTTGCTCTCACAGGCTCTGAACTGACATTTCCCCCGAAGTCAGAAGTTCAGAGAAACACACAAGTGGGGTAGCTACCCAACTGATCTCTAGAGCATTGTCTTCAGATCCAGAACATAACAATGTCTTGAAGAATACAAGCTAGCCCACACAATACACAAGAGCAAAGCAAGATGCCACCCACAAAGGGTGACGCAATATCAATGGATTTCCTGAAGGCAGAAAGTCTGATGGAACTTTCTGACACAGAATTTAAAAGAATAATGATTGGGATGAGCGGACTGTCCGACGTGTGAGTGAGGTGCCGCCACGTACCCATTTCTCCAACATTGAGGCAAATGAGAGTGAGGAAGTGCGGCAGTTCCGAAAACTATTTGCCCAGTTGGCTGGCGATGACATGGAAGTCAGCGCCACAGAACTCATGAACATTCTCAACAAAATTGTGACTCGACATCCTGATCTGAAGACAGATGGTTTTGGCATTGACACTTGTCGAAGCATGGTGGCTGTGATGGATAGCGATACCACAGGCAAGCTGGGCTTTGAGGAATTCAAGTACCTATGGAACAACATAAAAAAGTGGCAGGCCATATACAAACGGTTTGATGTTGACCGCTCAGGGACCATCTCCAGCAGAGAACTCCCAGGGGCTTTTGAGACAGCAGGCTTCCATCTGAATCAGCATCTTTACAATATGATCATCCGATGCTATTCGGACGAGGGAGGGAACATGGATTTTGACAACTTCATCAGCTGCCTGGTCAGGCTGGATGCCATGTTCCTTGCCTTCAAATCACTTGACAAAGACTGCACTGGACAAATCCAGGTGAACATCCAGGAGTGGCTGCAGCTGACTATGTATTCCTGAATGAGAACCCCAGACCTTCCCCTCACCGCCTTGCCATTGGAGTCACCTTGGACCCCTGGACTCCCAGGGCTGATGCCATCTGCAGCCATGATTTCATTGGTTCTATGACCCACAGGCCTCTTCATGCTCCTAGCCCTGAGCACCAGTTTCTCAGCCAACAGTCAGGGCATGCCTCAACCTGAGTGACCTGTCATGGCCAAGTTTTCATACCCCTGGTTTTCAGACACTTCTTATCTTAAGTCACTCCCTCTCCCAGCACACCCATCTCACACTCCATAGCCCTCCCATGCAGCCTCTGCCAAGCCCAATTCTAGTGTTGCTTCCACACCCGAAGGGCCTTTTTCTCAGTTCTGGGAGGATCTCCATCTTTCCACACTGTCCCACTCATTCATAGTTACACCTCCCACCCCAACCCCAGGCAGCTCCTCCCCTCACAGCTTTGTGTTTGAGTCCCATGTGCCCCAGTGCCTTTATCTGTATTCTGTTCTCAGCCATCCAGGCCAATGAGGAAATAAAGGAATGCCAACTGCAAAAAAAAAAAAAGAATAATGATTGAATATTTTCAATGGATGAAAGAAAAACTGGAGGAATTATAGGAATTACAAGCAAAAACAAGGAGGAGGAAAAAAACAAACAAACAATGCAGAACAAAGCATAGAAAACAAACAAGGCATTAGCGGCACTGGAAAAACAAGAATCCACTATCCAAAATATAAGGTCCAATGTTTCAGAGGCTGTCAACATGATGGAGGGACATATGAACAGAGTTGATGAGATGGAACACAGAATCAGTGAAATTGAAGACAGAATTGTCACCACTGATCTGCTAGAGCAAAAAGCAGACTCAAAAAAAGAAAGAAAAAGAAGAAAACCTTAGAATAATGTGGGACACCATCAAGAGAAATAACATGCACATCATTGGAATCCCAGAACAGGAAGAAGCCAGTAAAGTCACTGAAAAAGTTGTGAAGAATTGCTAGAGGAAAACTTCCCAGGCATAATGGAGAATGAGAGAATATATATTCAAGAAGTTCAGCAAACACCATATAGACTAAACCTCAAAAGAGAAACATCAAGGCCTATCATAGTTAAAATTGCCAGAACCAAAGACAAGGAGAGAATCTTGAAAGCAGCAAGGGAGAAACAAAGAGTAACCTATAAGGGAGAACAGATAAGATTAACTGCTAATTTCTCAGCAGAAACCGTGCAAGCAAGAAGAGAGTGGAAGGACATATATCAAACACGCAAAGAATACAACTGTCAACCAAGAATACTGTACCCAGAAAAATTATCCATAAAGCATGAAGGAGATATAAAGATTTTCTCAGAAAAGCAGAACCTAAGAGAATTTGTAAAAACAAGACCAACGTGGCAGGAAAGACTCAGAGAAGTCCTTTTTACAGACATACCACAGAAAGCTGTATGGTCCAAAGTAACTAGCAACAACACCAAAAAGAACCCAACACAATGATAGCAGTAAAACCTTGCCTCTCAATAATCATACTGAATGTGAATGGTTTAAATGCACCACTAGAGAGAAAAAGAGTAGCAGATTGGATAAAAAACCCAAAATCCGTCAATATGTTGTCTACAAGAGACACACCTGAAAAATAAAGATAAAGACACACTAAAAATAAAAGGGTGGGGGAAAATATTCCAAGCAAATGGCAAAGGGAAAAAAGCACGAGTAGCAATATTAATCTCTGATAAAATAAATGTCAATGTAAAAACCATCACAAAGGACAAAGAAGGTGGCTACTTAATGCTGAGAGGGTCAATAGAACAAGAAGACATAACAATAATAAATATCTATGCAC
>NW_006399928.1:4376791-4387086 GCF_000299155.1 Elephantulus edwardii | reverse complement strand
TAACAAAACTGAAAAAGGAAATAGACAACACTAATATAGTACTTGGAGACTTTAATACACCCCTCTCAAGAAAAGATAGAACTACCAGAAAGAAACTCAACAGAGATACTGAACAATTAAACCACACAATAAACCAACTTGACCTCATAGATATTTATAGGCCGATGCACTCGAAAAAAAGCACAGTACACCTTCTTTTCCAATGTGCATAGATCACATTCTAGGTCACAAGGCAAGCATCAATAAATTAAAAAACAGAAATAATACAAAGCATCTTTTCAGACCATAATGCTACAAAATTCGGAATTAATAATAAGAAGCTAAAGGAGAAAAGAAGCAATACATTTGGAAGCTGAGCAACACCTTGCTTGAACATGACTGGGTACTAGAAGAAATTAAAAATGAAATTAAAAAGTTTCTTGAAACAAATGACAATGAAAGCACCACTTACCAAAACCTCTGGGAAACAGCCAAAGCAGTAATCAGAGGTCAATTTATAGCAATAAGCAAACACATCAAAACGCAAGAAAAATTGACCATTGACTCTCTAACCCAACATGTTCAGCAAATTGCAAAAGAACAGCAAGAAAACCTGACACACTCTAAAAAAAATGAAATTATAAAAATTAGAGCAGAAATAAATGAAATAGAAAACAGAAAAACAATTGAAACTATCAACAAAACTAGGAGTTGGTTCTTCGAAAAGGCCAATAAAATTGACAAACCACTAACAAAACTCACAAAAGAAAAGGAGAAGACACAAAGAATCCGAATAAGAGATCAATCAGGCAACATTACAACAGAACCAACTAAAATAAAAAAGCTAACATTAGAGTATTATGAAAAACCATACTCAAACAAATATGCAGTCCTAGAGGAAAAGGACAAATATTTAGAAATGCACAACCTGCCTAAACTGACAGAAACCGAAACTGAACATCTGAACAGACCCATTACAAAAGAAGAAATTAAAAAGGTAATACAACTTCTGACCAAAAAAAGACCTCGACCAGATGGTTTTACGAGTGAATTTTATCAAACATTCAGAGAAGAACTGTTACCAATTCTACATAAATTATTTCAGAAAAAAAAGATGGAATTCTCTGAGACTCATTCTATGATGCAAACATATCCTTGATACCAAGCCAGGAAAGAACACCACCAAAATAGAAAACTAAAGGCCAATATCTCTCATGAACGTAGATGCAAAAATCCTGAATAAATACTGGCCAATAGAATCCAATGATACATCAAAGAAATAATTCACCATGATCAAGTGGGATTCATAACAGGTATGCAAGGATGGTTCAACATAAGAAAAACAATCAATGAAATTCATCACATTAATAAAGCAAAGAACAAGAACCACGTGATCCTATCAATTGATGTAGAAAAGGCCTTTGACAAAACCCAACACCCTTTTCTGATTAACTCTCAACAAAATAGGATTAGAGGAGGATTTCTTCAACATAGTAAAAAGCATTTATGGAAACCCAAGAGCCAACATTGTTCTCAATGGAGAGAAGTTAAAGGCATTCCCTTTAAGAACAGTAACTAGGCAAGGATGCTCCCTATTACTTCTATTTAATATTGTTTTGGACGTCTTAGCGACAGCAATAAGACAAGATAAGGGAATAAAAGGTACACAAATTGGCAAAGCTGTGGTAAAATTATCTCTCTATGCAGATGATATTATAGTATACTTAGAAAACCCTAAAGACTCAGCAAGAAAACTACTGGACACAGTGGACCAATTCAGCAAAGTAGCAGGATACAAGATCAACATACAAAAATCAGTTGAATTTCTCTACAATGACAAAGAGAATACAGAGCCAGAACTAAGAAAAACAATACTGTTCATTCACAAGATTAAATACTTGGGAATAAATTTAACCAGAAGCACAAAGTATCTATTCAAAGACAATTAAAAAACATTACTACAAGAAAGAAAAAGTGACCTGGAGAACTCCAAGAATATCCCTTGCTCATGGATAGGAAGACTCAATATTGTGAAAATGGCAATACTACCAAAGGCAATTTACACGTTTAATGCAATCCCAATACAAATACCAATCCCATTCCTTAACAAGATGGAAAAGGCAATCTCCAGTTTCATTTGGAAAGAAGCACCGAATAAGCAAAGCACTCCTTAAAAATAGAAAAAAAGGTAGGAGGTATCTCACTCCCTGATTTCAAATCCTACTACACTGCCGTGGTGGTTAAGAGAGCATGGTATTGGTACAATGAGAGACACATAGATCAATGGAACAGAATTGAGAACCCAGAAATCAGCCCATATACCTATGGTCAACTGATTTTTGACAAGGAGATGAAATTAGTTAAGTGGGGAAACGACAGCCTTTTTAACAAATGGTGTTGGCAACATTCAAAAGTATCTGCAAAAGACTCAAGCAAAACCCACACCTCACTCCATATACAAAAACCAACTCAAGATGGATCATGGACCTACGACTAAAACCAAGGACTATAAGCTTCATTAAAGAACAACTTGGAAAAACGCTACAAGTCCTAATCCACAACATGAACAGTCTTCTATGTATCCTGAAAAACCTACAAGCAGAAGATAAAATAGATAAATGCGACCTTCTAAGAATCAAATCCCTATGCACATCCAAAAACTTCTCCAACAGGGTAAAAAGGGAAGCCACAGACAGGGAAAAAGTGTTTGGTAATGACATATCAGATAAGGGAATTTATAAAATATTTGAGCACCACAACAAGATAAAGGTAAATAATCCAATAGAAAAATGGGCAGAGGATATGAACAGACACTTCACCAAAGGAGACATTCAGATGGCCAACAAGCACATGAAGAAATGTTCAAAATCCCTAACTCTAAGAGAGATGCAAATCAAATCAACTATGAGATATCATCTCACCCCAGTCAGAATAGCAAAATTTAACAGAACAGCAAGCAACAAATGCTGGCAAGGTTGTGGAGAAACCTTGTTCACTGTTGGTGGGGAGTGTAAAATGGTGCAAGCACTGTGGAAGGCAGTATGGCGCTTTCTCAAAAAGTTTCAAGTGGAGATACCATTTGATCCAGCAATTCCACTATTGGGAATACTCCCCGAATACACCATGACTGACATCCAGGCAGATATATGCACACCCATGTTTAATGCAGCTTTGTTCACAATAGCAAGGAGTTGGAAACAACCTAGGTGCCCATCAACAAACGAATGGATAGAGAAGCTGTGGTATATTCACACAATGAAATACTACACTGCATTAAAAAACAAGGAACTCATGCAATATTATTCAAAATGGATGACCCTGGAGGACATTATGCTGAGTAAAATGTGTCAGTCACAAAAGGACAAATACTGAATGGTGCCACTGTTGTAAAACAGGACTGACCTCAGAGTTGGGAGGAGACTGAGAAAGATGGGTTCAATAATGTATACTTCATTGAAACAGATGAGGGAGAAAACTGTTTAAAAGGGATATGTGATTAGCTATTTTTGTCATGACAGGAGTCCAGAGCAAAGGCTGCATAGTGAAGTGGACCTGGGGGGAGGGATTTTAAAGCAGTGAAAGAATTTTTCTTTTACTTTTCCAAGAGGGTAGTGTACTAGGGGGAGGGTTGGAAGTGGAGAAAAGGGTAATAATGAATGAATGTAAACCCAAAGTCTCTCTAAGTTTTCATTGAACTTAATAATAAATTTTTTTAAAAAGAAAGAAATGGAACGCATAAATAATGACATACTAGGTAGTGGCGAAATGAGATTCATTGGCATGGTACTTTTTTAATCCGACAATCATTTTGAATGTTATTCTTAGGTGTGTCAAATTTATTCACAGTGAACATTATATCAAAACTACTCCCTATCCTGTTGTGAGATGACACCAAAGACATTATCCATGAGGAAAGCAACAGGGAATTACAAGGACAGAAAAAAAGAAAAGAACAAAGTAGATGTCAGAAGAGGCTTTGATGCATGCATTAAGACGTTAAGTAGCAAGTGCAACAAGGAATGAATGGAAATCCAAAATCTCTGTAACTGTTCATTAAAATTAATAAAATATTTTTTTAAAAAAGATGTTAAGTAGCTTAAACAAAGGGAAGAAATGCGGGAGATAAACAAAAGATTTCAAAGGGCTCTTAGAAGACAAAACAATGTATAAAGTGAACAAAGGCCTAGAGTTAGAAAACCAAAAAGGAAAAGCACTCTCAATATTTCTCAAGCTAAAAGAATTAAAATAACTAATTCAAATCTTGAGTCATAATGAAAGATTCTATGGGCAAAATGTTGACTAATGAAGGAAGCATCAAAAGAAGATGGATCTGGTGGCCCAGTGGCAAGAAGTTGCACTACAATCCCAGAGGCGCACGGTTCAAATCCATTGGATGCTCTGCTGGAGAGAGAGGGACAGTCTCCTCCTCTACCAGTCAGATCCAATTTGATGGTACACACACATATAACAAGATGGAAAGAATATAAAATTAGTGTATCAAAAATTAATGGTGGATACCATTTCAGGAAGTAGCACATGATCAAGAATCAACAGTAATGAAAGGAAAAGTAGAAGATGCACTGAAAGCATTGGCAAAAATAGCTAAGTCCCCAGGAATTGATAGAATATCAGTTAAGATATTTCAACAGATGGAGCCCTAAATGTGTTCATTAACCTGTGCCAAGAAATTTGGACGATAGCTACCTTGCCAAGTGAGTAGAAGAGATACATATTTGTTTCCATCTCTTAAAAAAGGTAATCAAACAGAGAGTGGAAATTATAAAAATATGTCTTTAATATCATATACAAGTGAAAGCTTGCTGAAGATTGTTCAAAAATGGCTAAAATAGACAATTGCCAGAGAACTGGCAGAAATTCAATCTGAATTCAGAAGAGGCCATGGCATGATGGCCATTGCTGATGTCAAATGGATTTTGGCTGAAAGCAGAGAATACCAGAAAAATATTACCTTGTGTTTTATTGATGATGCAAAAACATTTTTTCTTGCTATTTAAAAAAAATTGTGTTTTCGTTGTTGCACATTTTCTTCACTCTTGCTCCCTACCCTCTCCCCCAGTACATTTTGCAATGCATCTCTTGTTCCAGATTTCCATCATGCATCTAATACCTAATCATATATTACTTTCAAGCTATTCTTCCCCTCAGCTGTTCCAATTCAGTGTTCATTATCTATCTACTTTCTTCCTATTCTCAACACCCTATGCCAGTCCTATTTTATAATAGCAATGTTATGTAGTATTTGTCCTTTTGTGACTAAGCTATATCACTCAGCATAATGTCTTCCAGATTCACTCACGTTGTGTAATGTTTTAGGAATTTATTGTTTTTCAGTGCCACATAACATTTCATTGTGTGAATGTACCATAGTTTTTCTAACCACTAGTTCATTGATAGACGCTTAAGTTGCTTCCATCTCTTTGCTATTGTGATTATGCAGCAATAAACATTTGATTTTGTGGGTCTTTTTATTAAGATATGGAAGTTTTATTTAATTATTCATATCATCTGCTTGTTCTGCTTCACAACAGATTTTATAAAAATTCCACCATTATTTAGGAGCTCCTGCATGTGTTGTTAAAAAAAACTGAGCAAGCAGTTCTCAATAAAGATAACAGGACTGAGGAGAATAGTTTCAATTGTTTATATTTGCTAGTCTCATCTTCTATTCGATGGAAGAAAAAAATATAAAGTCAGTTTAATTTTTTCCCCTTTCTTATGTTTTTCATTTCACTGTCTTTTTATTTTCTCATTTTACAGCTTCTGAGACTACATGATTCATGGGATTTCTTGATGGCTGCTTCCATAGTTGTTGATTGTTGAAGTAAAGTGAAATCCTTTAATATTCTTTTTTCATTTATCATGATGCTCTTTATTGGTCCCCTAGAGAGGATTTTTGCTTTATGTAGAGGCATAATCCATACTGAAGGTATAGTCCTTAATCTTTGGTAACTGCTTCCAGTTCTCTTTACCTGCAGCAAGGATAGAGTTGGAAGTGCTGTTGACAGTCTCCCAAACTTCCTTCTTAAGATCCCAGTTTCTTTTCATCTATGTGCAGAAGCTGTTTTGCAGATGACTGACATAGTTACCATCCCAAAATGTTTCCTTTGTTTAATCTATTTGTCCTGTTCAACCCAGTAAATGGCTTTGCTATTCTAAAAAGGACCTTGAGCATGTATTCAGGAGAGGATAATCCTTCAGGGGAGGGAACCCTCATGATGCTGGGAAAGGTGGAGGAGTAAAAAGAGAGAAGAGGAACCCTCAACAAGATGGATTCACATGGTGACAGTAACAGTCGGCTCCAGCACATCAAAGATGGTGATGATGGCACAGAAGAGAGAACAAGATTCAGATCTATTATTCATGACATCACTAGCCATGTTGGTCTACTTGATGGTACTGAAAACCTCCACCAGCACAGCCCCTCATCTCCCCTGAGACAGGCCAGCTGGAGTGGAGAGGGTGAGCATGAGACCTGTGGTTGAGAAAGCCGGTGTCACCAGGGCATGAGCTGAGACTGAGGACAGTGATTTCACCTCTCTGAGCTTGTTTCCTGATATGTCCATGGGGAATGATAGTTATCTGCAGGGCCCTGATAGACTAGACTCCACTGATAATAAGATTTTCATCTCACTGTCACCCACAGTATTTTGCCAGATTTCCTGAGGTCAGCGTACCTTTCTGATATTCATGGGCTATGCAGCGATTCCAGGAAAGTCTTCAAGGGATCAATAGAATACACCAGTTGACCCTTATCCAAATTTCCACTGGAACAGCAATCTTCTAAGGCAACATGTTCTTGGACTGGTCAACACTTCCAGCTGCTTTAAGTGTGCTATTGAACCTAAAAAGGAAACTTTCCACTAACAAAACACACTTAAAGGGTGGACTTACATGCTAAGGAAGTAAACTTAAATTGGAAAGAATCCATTGAAACTACTCAAGGCTCAATAGACAGGGCTTTCCAACAGATTTCTTTAATTGAGCTTGCTGATAGAGTTGTGCCACTTCCATGTAAGGCCTCACAGCTGCTCTAAGGAAGAACAATAAAGAACATAAAGATTTATGGTAGTTACCTATGTCGAGATAAGCAGAAGTGGTCATGGTCTTCTCCTGAACAGCCAGTGTTCTAAATTAAGAGCTAAATCTATTGCAGATTACCAGACTTAGGTATCAACCATGTTGCTGTTAGGAGAATGAAAACATATGAGATGAAATAATAACATATGAGACAAATTAACCATGGATTCATATTCATAACATATCTAATAAAAGTGCAGCCACCATTACTCAATTGCACGCTTAGGGAAGGTAATGGCAGGCTTGTCTTTTTCATAACAGCTGAGTTCACCTGCTCAACCCTGTGCCCACCACTACTGAAGTGACATTCCTGATCCAGTCTGCAGCAGTCACAATTTTGTTACCTACACAACTTCAGCCAACAGTCTTGGAGAGAACCAGGCTTAGTCGACAGAGTGCTCTTTCAGAATTTAGACACCCTGAGGTGACCTCACTTGTCACGGGTGTCCAGAGACACTGAAGGCTTGGCTTACTCATTCTGCCCTCACGGCATAGTTGCTATTGACTTTGTGGATCTTAACAAGGTATGACTAGCAATGAAAATAATGGGAATTCTAGAACACTTAGCTGTGCTCATACATCTATACATAGATCAAAAAGTAGTCATTGGGACAGAACAAGGGAACATAGCATGGTTTAAAATCAGGAAAGGTGTGTGTAAAAATTCTGTCCTTTTCCCACATGAATTCAATCTATTTGCTGAGCAAATAATTCAAGAAGTTGGTGTGAAATAGGGCAAGTTCTGATGTTAATAAAGTCACTATTAGTCATAGTCAATTTGAGGTAGATTGACACAGAGACTGTAGCTCTGGACTTAAGTATGTCAGAGATTATAAGGCTGGCAGAGGATATTCAGTGGCATCTAACAACAACATGTGTGTCATACACATAATTTCTGCTACTCTCAAACCTATTGTTACAATTTCTGTGTCAATTCATCTTCTTAAAGGCTTTTTCCTGTTGGTGAACTGTCCCAGACATTTTTAAATAATCTTAAACAAAATTTTACTTGTATGTGATATTAATAGTATTGTTTGATATTTTCCACATTCTGTAGAATTATCTTTTTTTTTTGCAATGAGAACAAATATAGATCTGTTCTAGTTAGTTGGCCAAATAAAAGTCTTCCAAATGTAGCAATCATGTTGTTGTTGTTGCTAGGTACCATCAAGTCATAGATGATTCATAGAAACTCTATGAATAAACGACCTGAGCACTGTTCATAAAGTTTCTGGAGGCAATCCATTTCAGAAGTGGATGCCACTCCTGCTTCCAAGCTTGTTTTAATGGAGAAGCTCCACCAAACACTGTCCACCATGGGTAACCATTATCACATTTGGCACATCAGCGTCACAGTGTTTAGCATCACAGCAACCATGAGTTACCTCTGTACAGCAATGCTGTACAGAGTAAACCAGTGCTATACCACCTGGAAGAATGTTTCACAAAAAAATAATCTGAACCAGGCCCAATGGCCTTGTCACCTTCTCCCCTATCCCTTTGGGGATTTAAGCCACTGCCTGCCTTAAACCCTAGGTCCAGCCTCCAGGGCCTTGCTCCTGGGGGAAAGGGGAGTACTGTACCTCAAATACAAGCCCCCAAAAGCACACAACCACAAACACTTGCAATTACTTGTGCACGCGGACCAACATGCATGGGCAGCAAAGAGCCCCAGAGACCCGGTGTAGAGTCATCCAGAAACAACCTTGCCGCCTTCTCCTCTCTCCTCTCCTGTTGGAGATTTTAGCCACTGTCTGCCTTAAACCCTAGGCCCAGCCTCCAGGGTGGTACTGTACCTCAATCTTGATTGAAATGATAAACTGAAGGAAAATGGTGATCACACAAGAAGGGCCCTGGACTGCATTCCTGATGAATGCATTCCAGGGTAGTTCCCAGCTCCCCACAGAGACTTTGTTGACTAAGGCAGAAGTGACCCCACCCGCCCAGCCTCAGAAAAAGACTCATATACAATGCATGCAGAGACCACCATTGAGCAGCAACCATTTAGTCTTCGGAGGGAACAGTTCTGGGAAAGATTCTTGGGAGGTTCACAGCTCCATCAGAGGCTTTGTAATCTCAGAGGGAAACATCAACATTCATTCATTTTATGTAATGTCAAGGAAGTAGCAGACAGGACCAAACATTTTGAACCAGATCAAGGACCAAATACCTCAAAGTCAGAAAGACAGAAGAAATATGATGATGAGGAGTTCTAAGAATTGGTTCTGAAGAAGTTACAAATGTTGGAAGAAAGAGTTGAAATCATAAGTAAAGCACAATAAGAAATGGAAAAAATATCACAAGATACAATCAACACAGTACTAGAAACTACAGAAAATAACAGAATGCAATCTAGAATATCAACAATGAAATGCCAGAAATTCTCAACATGATAAAGGCACAGAAAAAGCAGAGTAGAAGAGATGGAACATAGAATCAGCTAGTTAGAAGACCAGATCCTCAATGAGAATGTACAAGAAGAAAAAAACCTGAGGATGGCGCACTCTGGCTATGGAGCACTCTGGCAACGGCGTACTCTGGCGACAGCATGGGCAGTCTTATTTGCTGAGGACTGGTGACTTGGCAGCTTATTATCTGGGAACAGACTGCAACCCCTAACTCCCAGCAGCACCCAAGCCTCGCACCCCCCCCCCATCCGCACCCACACATCCACCATAGCACTGTGTCCAGGGACACCACCCCACCACTGTCCCGTGTCCCCACACTTCCGGCACAACCTGGTGGCCTCGCCACAGCCCTGCACCCCTGGTGGTGCTCGAGGGCCACTAGAGATTCCTTCACACAGCACAGAACCTACCAACAGACATGGACAGTACAATTCTCAATCAACACTCAAAGCCACACCACAGATCCAGACATCATCAGAAACCACCAATCGAGCTGCTGTGGGACTGATCTGCCATGAGAAAGGCTTGTAGGATCCTAATTGGGTTTTCTTGGGCACTGCCAATTGTCTAGGAGAGTACCCAAGGGTGAGCCCACTGGTGGGAAATTGGCTGAGCTTTCTTTTTTTTCTTTTTCTTTTTTTTTCTATAATTGTATTTTATTAATTTTCATAAACATTTACAGAGATTTTGGGTTTCCATTCATTCACCGCTGCACCATTCTCTCTACCCTCCTCCCAGTTTGTTCTTGTCCAAATGCCACAGTGCTTGTCAAAGCCAGTTCTGATTAATCTTCTTTGTCAGTGTGTCCTT
>NW_006399928.1:4374431-4375936 GCF_000299155.1 Elephantulus edwardii | reverse complement strand
ATACTGCTTTCCACAGGGGTTGCACCATTTTACACTCCCACCAACAGTGAATCAGGGTTCCAGTTTCTCCACAACCTCGCCAGCATTTGTTGCTTGCTTGGCTGAGCTTTCTTAGGCCACGCCAACTGCCCAGGAACGAGTGGGCCAGTGGCAATTTGTCTGAAATTTTGTGGACACTGCAGACCAGCCAGAGGCGAGTGGGTTGGGGGGAATGTGACTTTGTCTTGTTAGATCCCCTTGGACCCAGGACCCTGCTTGGGCAGGGGCCACTGCGCAAGGGCACCTGTGTGAGTGCCATTGGATAGGGAACACTGAGTGAAAACCACTGGCTGGGAGTAGGACAGCGGGAATTTGAGTAGGGACCTCAATTGTAAGCACACCCAGACAACTGAGGTCTAAGTGAGGTCCCCCTCATGGTTGACCTGCCCTTGTGATTGCCCCACATCTGTGCATGCGCACCCCATTTGGCTCCACAATGGTGCCTACACATCTGGTTAATACACCTGCCTTTAATCTAGAGCACCTTAACCTGTCTTGCCTACAAGAGGTTGCCTCAACAGGCTCTGAACTGACATTTCCCTGGAGTCAGAAGTTCAGAGAAAAACACAAATGGGGTAGCTACCCAACTGATCTCTAGAGCATTGTCTTCAGATCAAACATATCAATATCTCGAAGAAAGCAAGCTGTCCCACACAATACACAAGCACAAAGCAAGATGTCACCCCTAAAGGGTGAGACAGTATCAGTGGATTTCCTGAACCCAGAAAGTCTGATGGAAATTTCTGACACAGAATTTAAAAGAACAATGATTGAATATTTTCAGTGGATGAAAGACAAACTTGAAGACTTACAGGATACTACAAGAAAAACCAGGAGGAGCTAAAAAAAAAAAAACAACAAACAAACAGTCCAGAACAATGTAGAGAAAACAAATGAGGCATTAGTGGCACTGGAAAAACAAGAAACCACTATCAAAAATATGAGGTCCAACGTTCCAGATGCTGTCAACATGATGGAAGGACATAAGAGCAGAGTTGAAGAGATGGAACAGAGAACCAGTGAAACAGAAGACAGAATTGTCACCACTGATCTTCTAGAGCAAAAAGCAGACTCAAAAAAGAAAGAAAAAGAAGAAAACCTAAAAATAATGAGGGACACCATCAAGAGAAATAGCATGCACATCATTGGAATCCCAGAACAGGAAGAAGAAAGGAAAGGCACTGAAAAAGTTGTGGAAGAATTACTAGAGGAAAACTTCCCAGGCACAGTGAAGAATGAGAGAATATATATACAAGAAGCTCAGTGAACACCATATAGAATAGACCCGAAAAGAAAAACGACAAGGCATATCATTGTCAAATTTTCTAGAACCACAGATAAGGAGAAGATACTGAAAGCAATGAGAGAGAAACAAAGAGTAACATATAAAGGAGAACAGTAAGAAAAACATCAAGGTATGTTGTTGTTGTTGTTATGTGCCGTCGAGTTGCTTGCGACTCATAGTG
>NW_006399928.1:4371276-4373280 GCF_000299155.1 Elephantulus edwardii | reverse complement strand
ATCAGTTACAATATCCCTAGTACCATGACACCTTCTAAACCCAGCCTGGACTTCTGGTAGTTCTCTGCTGATGTGCTGTTCTATTCGTTTTTGGATAATCTTCAGAAAAATCTTGCTTGCATGTGAAATCAGTGAGATTGTTCTATAGTTTCCACACTCTGTTTGGTCAACTTTCTTTGGGATAGGAACAAATATAGATCTCTTCCAATCAGTTGGCCAAGTGGTTGTTCTTCAGAACCAAAGATAAGGAGAGAATCCTGAGAGGAGCAAGGGAGAAACAAAGAGTAACCTATAAGGGAGAGCAGATAAGATTAAGTGCTGATTTCTCAGCAGAAACCATGCAAGCAAGAAGAGAGTTGAAGGACATATATCAAACACTCAAAGAATACAAATGTCAACCAAGAATATTGTACCCAGAAAAATTATCCATAAAACATGAAGGAGAGATCAAGATATTCCCAGAAATGCAGAACCTAAGAGAGTCTATTAAAACAAGACCAGCATTGCAGGAAAGACTCAGAGATGTCCTACTTACAAAGATACCATAGAAAGCACCATGGACCAAAGAAGCTAGCAACAACACCAAAAAGAACTCAACACAATGATAGCAGTAAAACCTTGTCTCTCAATAATCACACTGAATGTGAATGGTTTAAATGCACCACTGAAGAGAAAAAGAGTAGCAGGTTGGATAAAAAACCCAAAATCCATCAATATGTTGTCTACAAGAGACACACCTGAAAAATGAAGATAAAGACACACTAAAAAATAAAAGGGTGGGGAAAAGTATACCAAGCAAATGGCAACCAGAAAAAAGCAGGAAGAGATATTAATCTCTGATTAAATAAATGTCAATGTAAAAACCATCACAAAGGACAAGGAAGGTCACTATATAATGCTGAGGGGGTCAACAGAACAAGAAGACATAACAATAATAAATATCTATGCACCAAATAAAAGACCTGCAAAATATATAAAACAAATATTAACAAAACTGAAAAAGGAAACACACAACACTACTATAGTACTTGAAGACTTCAATACACCCCTCTCAAGAAAAGCTAGAACTACCAGAAAGAAACTCAACAGAGATACTGAACAATTAAACCACACAATAAACCACCTTGACCTCATAGATATTTATAGGCTAATGCATCCAGAAAAAGCACAGTATACTTTCTTCTCCAATGTGCATGGAACGTTCTCCAGAATAGATCACACTCTAGGTCACAAGGCAAGCATCAACAAATTTAAAAACATAGAAATAATACAAAGCATCTTTTCAGACCATAATGCTACAAAATTGGGAATTAATAATAAGAAGCTAAAGGAGAAAAGAAGCAATACATTTGGAAGCTGAGCAACACCTTGTTTGAACATGACTGGGTACTAGAAGAAATTAAAAATGAAATTTAAAAGTTTCTTGAAACAAATGACAATGAAAGCACCACTTACCCAAACCGCTGGGAAACAGCCAAAGCAGTAATCAGAGGTCAATTTAAAGCAATAAGCAAACATATAAAAAGGCAAGAAAAATTGACATTGACTCTCTAACCCAACATCTTCAGCAAATTGAAAAAGAACAGCAAGAAAAACTGACACCCTCTAAAAAATGAAATTATAAAAATTAGAGCAGAAATAAATGAAATAGAAAACAGAAAAACAATTGAAACTATCAACAAAACTAGGAGTTGGTTCTTCAAAAAGGTCAATAAAATCAACAAACCAAAAGCAAAACTAACAAAAGAAAAGAAAGAGAAGACATAAATAATGCAAATAAGAGATTAATCAGGCAGCATCACAACTGAACCAACTAAAATTAAAAAGGTAACATTAGAATATTATGAAAAATTATACTCAAACAAATATGAAAACCTAGAGGCAATGAACAAATACCTAGAAATGCACAACCTACCTAAACTAACAGAAACTGAAACTGAACATCTGGACAAACCCATTACAAAAGAAGAGGTTAAAAACGTAATACACCACTGTGGAAAGCAT
>NW_006399928.1:4367853-4370525 GCF_000299155.1 Elephantulus edwardii | reverse complement strand
ACTGTCACCAATACTACATAAAGTATTTCAGGAAATAGAGAAATATGGAATTCTCTCAGATTCATTCTATGAAGCAAACATATCCTTGATACCAAGCCAGGAAAGGACACCACCAAAATAGAAAACTATAGGCCAATATCTCTCATGAACATAGATGCAAAAATCCTGAATAAAATACTGGCCAATAGAGAATTCAATGATACACCAAAGAGATAATTCACCATGACCAAGTGGGATTTATAATAGATATGCAAGGATGGTTCAATATAAGAAAAACAATTAATGTAATTCATCACTTTAACAAATCAAAGAACAAGAACTACATGATCCTATCAATTGATGCAGTAAAGGCGTTTGACAAAATCCAACATTCTTTCCTGATTAAAACACTCAACAAAATAGGATTAGAGGGGAATTTCTTCAACATAGTAAAAAGCAATTATGCAAACCCAAGAGCCAACATTGTTTGCAGTGGAGAGAGGTTAAAGGTATTCCCTTTAAGAACAGGAACTACATAAAGATGCCCACTCTCACCTCTCTCATTCAAGAATGTATTGGAAGTCTTAGCGATAGCAATAAGACAAGAGAAGGAAATAAGAGGTATTCAAATTGGCAAACAGGAGGTAAATTTATCTCTCTATGCAGATGATATGATAATATACCTAGAAAACCCTAAAGACTCAGCAAGAAAACTATGGGACACAGTGGACCAATTCAGCAAAGTAGCAGGATACAAGATCAACACACAAAAATCAGTTGGATTTCTCTACAGTGACAAAGAGAATACGGAGCCTGAACTAAGAAAAACAATAGAGATACATCACTGTTCAAAGTCCAACAAGGATATGGCAGGAAAATTAATCAATGAGTGGTCTCGGCCTATATTTGGTCTAACTTCTAACTACAAAGGAATGACAAGGGAAGAGAGGGAGCAGAGAAATTTAGAACAAATGCCTCAACGATGACGAATGAACAGCACTGGTGGTCAAACACCCCCAAGAGACTTGGGAAAGGTGCTACCAGGAGAAGAAAAAGCGCTTAGACCTGGAGATCCTGGATTTTGTGCTCGAGCAAGGGTTCCTATGCCTTCAAACAAGGACTATGTTGTTAGGCCCAAGTGGAATGTGGAAATGGAGTCATCCAGGTTTCAGGGCACCTCCAAGAAAGGTATCAGCTGACTGGATAAACAGATGAGAAAATTCACTGATATCAGGGGAAAAAGCAGATCTGCACATGCAGTGAAAATCAGCATCGAGGGCAACAAAATGCCATTGTAACTTTGCTTGGGATGGACCCACATCTCTTTAAGAAATTCATGAGAAACTCTGGAGGAAGAAAATGACATTTTAAAATTTTCTAGTATATCTATAAATGGTTGATTCTGCTTATATCAAATGTTGTCATAGCAGTTTCTCTCAATTGTATTAAAAACTTTGTTGTGTACTTTGTTGAGAGGAATACTGATCATACAGCTATAAACTTTACACAATAAAATTCCATGCTGTTTGGGGGGAAAAAAAAAGAAAAACAAAAACAATACCTTTCACAATAGCGCATCACAAGATTAAATACTTGGGAATAAATCTACCCAGAAACACAAAGGATCTATTAAATGAAAATTACAAAACATTACTACAAGAAACAAAAAGAGACCTGGAGAAGTGAAAGAATATCCCTTGCTCATGGATTATTGTTGTTTTTATGTGCCTTCGAGTTGCTTGTGACTCATAGCGACCCTACTATGTACAACAGCTCTAAACTCTGCTCTGTCCTGTGCCAATCTCATTGTCTCAGACACACTCATCCAAATTGCCTCAGTCACTGAATCAATCCATCTCCCAGAAGGCCTTCCCCTCCTGCACCTGCCCTCCACCCTCACAAGCATGATGTCCTTCTCCAAGGACCTGTCTCTCCTTACAAGCTGATCAAAGTGTGTCAGACGAAGCCTCAGAATCCTTGCCTCCAAGGAGCAGCCCGGTTTAACCCTCTCCAGGATCAATCTGTTTGTTTTCTTAGCAGTCCATGGTACCCTCAGCACTCTTCTCCAGCACCAAAGCTCAAAAGCATCAATTCTCCTTCTATCCTCCCTGGTCATTGTCCAGCTCTCTGACGCATAACAAGTGATAGCAAAGACCATGGCCTGTACCAGATGCACCTTAGTCTCCAGAGACGCACCATTGCTCTTCATTACTTTAGAAGGGTCCCTAACAGCAGACTTTCCCATCGCAATACGTCTTTTCATTTCCTGGCTGCTGGTGCCAAGACAAGCAGACGGAAGCTGTGAACAATCTCAATCTCTTCACCATCCATCCTGATGTTGTCAGTTGGTCCAGTGGTGAGAATCTTTGTCTTCTTGACATTGAGCCTCAATCCATATTGAAAGCTGCAGTTCCTGACCCTCAGCAGCAAGCGCTTCAGGTCCTCCTTAGTTTCAGCAAGCAGGTTGCTCATGGATAGAAAGACTCAATATTGTGAAAATGGCAATAGTACCAAAGGCAATTTACACGTTCAACACAATCCCAATAAAAATACCAATCCCATTCTACAAGGAGATGGAAAAGTTTATTTCCAGTTTCATTTGGAATGGAAAGAAGCCCCGAATAAGCAAAGCACTCCTTAAAAATAGATAAAAGGTAGGAGGCTTCTCACTCCCTGATTTCAAATCCTAATAC